>NW_025780592.1:0-45500 GCF_021130785.1 Homalodisca vitripennis | reverse complement strand
CCCCAAATATTTTCTGTAAACCATACAACGTTTTAAAACAACACAGTTCATTCTTATAATAAATATTTTAAAACAAAACTAAAAATAAACTTGGCATGATTGTTGAAGTCCGTTACGTTACTCATTAACATTCACAATTACAATGTTTTAGTATTAGATGTTATATGACTTTTAAGGATGATTGATTACTCTAGTAGGTATTTAATATAGTGTATTTTATCAACGAATTCAAAAGACTGCAAGCATGTAAACAGTTTATTCCAATATTAAATGTTTGTGGCCTCTATAAAACTTATGTTTGCCATTTACATTCTATTATTTCAATGATGATAGATGTTTACAAGTTGTACGTATGAAATAAAGTGTATAGAGTGAACAACTACAAGGCTCAATAAATAACACGATATATAGTATATACTAGTATTTTAATAGGTTTAGAGTAAATTTGCATTTGACAATCAGAGCCTCAGTTATCCCGGTATCTCGGTATAAACTGTAGCAACCTTTAGAGTCCTTAGGGCTAGATAGCTCATCACTTCTTAACAAAAAACTTTCAGTGTTTCCACCTGATTTTTCCAGCCGATTTGTTTTCCTGTTTTTTTTTCCTTACCGCCTCAGCTCCTATTACAAAAAATATTTTTCTGACAATGGTTAGTTTTACTATTGCAAGTATTTTATATATACTTTCAACACCGTGCACTTTTAGGAAGGAACTTTAAAAGAAGTATGTTAATTAAATTTGTTATACAACCTCTAACCTGGCAGTATTTAAAAATATAGTATATCTTTAACTTGCCTTAGAGTTAAATTATTACCAATAGTGTAAATTAAATATTTAAAGGTGAAACATAGAATCTAATTTGTTGTTTCTATAATGGTATCCTTTAAATCGGCCAATTTCTAATCTCATGTTAAATGTAAAAAACATGTTGTAATCTCAGCAAAATAAGTGTATATATTAAAAGATATAGACCATAAATTATTCTTAAAAACTGTACAATAACGTTTTTGGAAATAATTGAGTTTAATCAAATTAACACAATACTTTCTGAATTTTAATTCTTAGATAAACTAACATTCACTAATTTTTAATTATTTTCAATATTTACAAAAATATAAAAATGCTTAAAAAATTTTCTCACAGACACAATTTAAGTAAATAATTCTCATAGCAAGCTTTCCCTTTTTATAAAATATGTATAAATTTATTTATTTAACACTAGCGGGCCCGGCGCGCTTTGCTGCGCATTTCAATAATTTTTTGCAAAAGTTGCCCGCGGCTTCGCACGCAATTTCCCGTTGAAAACAGTACACTATATTTCACTTATTCTTTTTCTATCACATTCTAAACCATTGCTGAGATAATTGATAGTCGTTTCCATCGTGAGCCTCTTGGGCGTATTATGAAGGTATGTACCATATTCCTGCCTCTATCTAGCTGTTACCCACGGCTTCGCACGCAAATCTTAAGAACCGAAGTCCTTATATTACTTAGTAAATTTTTTTTTTTTACTATAATAAATTTTAGATTAAATTAGTTATATCTCCGATGCCACGATTGAGCTTGCTTTGTTGTCTCCGATCGAGAGAATATGTTACACACGGAGTTTTTGAGAACCATACTTCTGTCAAAAAAAACAACTACGGTTGATTTTTATACACATTCTTTATATTTGTAGCCAACGTAAGATAGTAATTATGATATCTGCATTGCTCTTCTGATCAAGCATGAGCATGGTTTATATTAAATAAATATTGCAGTTAAAGGTGAATTTTTTACGTCAAATTTTGAATTGTATTATCTGGATAGTAAAGTCTATGTTTAACAGTGATTGCAGAAAACAGTTTAAACAAAATTTGTCGTTTCTCTTAAGCTTACTCTATGCTTTAAAACTATAAGTGTAATATATGTTTACAAAGAACAGCTGATTAAAAATTTGAAAAGACGTTAACATATGTTTGCTGCAATGCATTTCTTATGGGTATTTCTGTAACCAGTGGGGCGGAATCCTGAATCGGGAAAGGGATGGGCATAGCTTTATAAATCTTCTCCGTGGAAAAAATACATATACGTACAAATTTTCATCACGATCGGTCCAATAGTTCACGATTCCATAAAGGACAACATTCATTTTTATATATATAGATTTGGATAATGTATGAGAATTGTTGTAAAACTGATTCTTTCTGTACACTTAGAGTACTGAAAGGATTTAAAACCTTAAATCAAATTCTTCCAGTTTGCTAACTGAATGTTTATAGAAAGGTATTTTTTTAATCAAGATAAATTCATCACTAAACTAGAAAAATAAACTTTTTGTAAAATTCTTTAAAAATCACCATTCCCTTTAATTGCAAACGCGTTAAAATTTTATGGGTACTCTTTCACAGTTTTAGCTGTAATTTATTAACAACTGCAAAACTAGAATGTAAATTGCTTTGGGTAAATAAGAACAGTTAAACAAAAAACAACTTAGAACTGCAAATAACTGAAGTAAGTCATCTATAAGTCCTTGTCTCGATCCTGGTATTCGCCATGGTGAAAGATTTTCCACGTCCTGCGTGTTGAAAACGGCTTTGAGCATTAAATTTAAAAATGAATATAGTCCTAGCCCTTATCGAGCTTTTGGCAATCGCACTTGTTCCTGGTTCTGCTTCTACAACCTAACTTTGGTGGGAGCCGTCAAATTTTGTAGACAACACTTTGGAACTTATCGAAAAAACTTTGAAATATTTTTCCTTTGTTGTTTCTATGGATATTACAAAAAAATATTAATATGTACACTATTTTGTATGTTCCACTTGTTTATATTTATTTTGGGTTTTACCTTTAACTCGCTTGTTTACATCACGACTGCTACTGATATTAAACCAACTGTTGTTATCTGATTACCCAAACACATACTCACTATAGAGACCAAGCATGTTTTGTTAACTGTCTTTTACATTATTATTTATGAGACAATTTAACATATTTTTAGATCCTATTTCTCGACACACTTTTCGATATATCAATTTATTGCTAATTAATATACGTTCAACTAAAAGAGCGTTTCGTAGATTTGATCATAGTTTTCGCTCTGATGTATCTATTTCAAGTAGTCTACATTTACGGTGCATGCGAACTGAAATTGTAATGTTTACTTATGGTTAACAATGTTCTATATTGATAGGTTATTAAACAAGCAATACATTATTTGAAAATTATGTTACAGGATGAGGATTAAAAAGTTTTTGTTATTTTATTTTGAAACATTTTTTCACTGATCCGCAATGTAAATTATTTAACACCTGTTCACGACGAACGACATGTTGGCTATAACTATTTTATTATATATCTAAACCAGTCTGCAATGTTAAGTCCATTGCCCTAAACACTAGTAGTTTTTTTTGCACTAACTTATCTTTCCATACTCATTCCATAGTAGACAATGACTACTCTCATATACTAACTATTTAATATCGAACATTATTACACTGTGTCCATGTTATAGAATTTTAAAAATGTTTTGTATAAAATAATATAACTTATTACAACATATAACTTAGCAGGGATCACTTCTGGCTGGTTTATACCTTCCAGTGGTACCTAACATTGTGAACAGCAAAAATCTGTGTCACACAAACCTGGGACACCTTACGGAATGTTCAGGAACAGCATTATCGCCTAACCGACATTTCGATATTCTGGGGTGCTAGGGAGTAATTCAATAGATATAGTTTACTGCGGGAGAGGGCTGTTTGAGTTTGTGGAGTTTATTCCTAAGTGTCAAAGGTTCTTGCTTGCGCTAAACATAAAGAGTGTGGCCACCCTTTACCTGCTTTGACTGGAGAGGCCAGTTCAGAGCAGGCCATCCCTTTTTGAGGGCACATGACTTAATTCATGCCCTAAATTCTTCCTCGTGGACCTCGATAATAGGCGGCCCTATCCCTAACTATTACGCATCTAGAATATCCTATCACTTTGAATATAGCGCAAAAGTCCTTATAGGACTATGAGGAATTTATAAACATTTTTCCCCCCAACAGTAATAACAATATTTATATTATTTAAAACGTTTAAAAAATAAAGAATGTTCTATATGCAGTTTTTGGCGTGAAAAATGCCTCATACAATATCAGCCGAGAGCGTAAAAGGCATCAATTCACATTAACAATTTATTTATTGAGAAACCACCTCCATTAAGAAAAAGCTCTTATGTATTCTGAGGTTTAAAATATATCCACTCTTAACTTTCAGATATAAGACTCTTTAACTTTAAAAATACGTGTTGGCCTTTTTTTCAAAATAAAGTATAGTCACACATTTATTGCAACCTTTTCTACATACTTCTTTTTCAAACACTAAACTTAGATCTAATCAATTTACAAATTTAATTTTCTTCCTGAAATAAGTTGCATCCTGTGGGATACGTTAGTTTTATTGTGAGAAGATAAAGTAGATCATTTTTAAATTAATAAGACATGTTTGATGCATTACTTAACTTCGCTGATTTGCTAACAAAAATGAGTAAGTATTCACAACCCTCGAGTTTTATAGCACTCAAGAAGGTTTACTTATACGTACTTCTGCTCTACTAAGATATTTCTGGTGGTGCACTCAAGTATTTTCACAGCCCATATACCTACCAAATACTGGATACTGGATCTTCTTCCACACAAGATTGAGGTACCTTTCCTTTGCAGTTAAAAAGACGCCTACATTAAAAACTTACTTCGCTGTACTTCGCTGTACTTCCTTGTTTCTTAAAATCCTCTAGAATTTACATTAATATAACTCTTACATAATGTAAACAACTCGGAATTTGAGTGCTTCTGGCCCCAGTGAGCTTCCAGTTTTAGGGGAGTTTCTACAATTTAAGAACTCCCAGCTTTTTCCTCCCTCTTAAGAGATTGCAGCCACTGGGAGCGCAACAACTATGGTATTTCCTAGCCTTTAAAAGATCTCAGTCACTAGGATACCTCACCATCTGAGAGCTACCTAATCTTCGGCAGTTACCAGTCTTTGGAGACCAAAACCCTTGAAGAGTTCACCCTCTACCATTTCCCGCTTTGTTACCGCCGGCGGTTTCTACTGATTAAAAAACTGTAGCTCACTGTCTGCTTTAGCTCTTGCTCTCTTGGAGTTTTCTTGCATCTCGGTGCTTCCGATGCCTAGTAGCACTTGGTATTTAAGATCCTAGAGGCCTCTAATCGGCTATCAAATTTGAGGGGTCTTAGCTTCTGACAGTTCCCGATTCCAAGGAAGCGTTTTGAAGTGTCTAGTATCTACCAGCCGACGGGATCGTAAACGTTGTCAGATATTAGGCATTTTTACAGTTTTCACAATGCTGTTTGCTATTAAAGAGCGAATTGTTCTTGGTTGTGGTACATTCTTGGCTGTCTCTCAAGCTCTAAAAGGCGACTGGGTGATCACGAGTACCAGGCGTTCATGTTTAGAGGTCCTTAGCCAAATAATACTTTACTAACGGACTGGTTTTGAGTAGTGCCTGCGCGAACAAACGATTTTTTTTAATGTTAAAATTGCAAAAACGTTCATTCCAAGTACTTTTAAAGTTTCAGAGAGCCGTGCAGGCCTGTTTTCAAAAGTTAGCAACTGTTGACTCTCCCGACCCTCAAGATAGTTAAAACATCTTTATATGGTATGTAAAAATGTGAATTGACCAATAGGCTCGTACTGAGGCTGGCAGACATTGACTCCCGATTCCATAATCTAAATCTGATAACGTCTGATTTCAGACGATGCACTAAGCGGAATGTGAAATTTAAGCTGAACTCAACGTTCGCACAGATATATATCAGTTATTGTATTTAATTTTAATAATTAACATAATTCATTTAAGGATTCCTAGTATTGTACCGGATGACGATAACACATGCGGGATGACTTCTGAGGTCGTAGTAATAAAATACTTCCGAATTGCAAAGTTTACTTATAAGTTCAATTTAATCAGTGCAACTTACAAGCACCACTTTTAGTTGGTAAATTAAATGTATGCCTTGCCACGTTGCTGCCAATTAGAGTACAAGAATTAAAAAAGTATATCTGATATGTGGGCCTAAAATATCCAATGTTCTATGAAATTATGCCTACGATGTTTTACTTTATAAAAACATTAAGATTTCAATTCCCTTCGCAATATGTAGACTTACAACCCGGGCGTCGGCCTCTTGGCTCGAGACATTGTAGCTGTAGTCTAAGAAGGGTTATTTGTAGTCGGTAATTACTAGAAGAGGAGTAGAAGTTGTGAAAGTGGTAGCAATCTACTCAAATAATACGTGAGATACGTGAGCTCGCCTAAAACAAATTCGTGACGGTATTAGCCATTTAATGAGACAAAAAACTTATTACAACAACGTGCTCGTCAGCAGGACGACGCCACAACTTGTATTTATTTCAATCATTGCAAATAAAAATCTTCAAGGGTAAGTTACTTTACTATTTACAACTTTACTTTACGTTACATTCATTTTTATATGATTGGCATCAAAGGGCTAATTTAATAATACGGAAAAATAAGTTTTACTTACGGACAAGGCGCGCGAGGTCGGATCGGTCACGTAGTTGGACTGCTACAAAGGGTTAGAATAGAATATTCATACGCGTGCCAATTAGGTAATTACTCCGCCGATAATTTAATTCCGGAACATTGGATAAAAAAATAATATTAAGGGTGCGCTCTACCACAGGCCAGAAATCGCAGTACGATGTTTCAAAAAATCCGCTTGGAGCGCTGGCAAAATCGTTTGTAGGGAGGGCAATGAATAGTTGCTGTGGAAGGGATCGGAACTTACCGAGCGCCTCCGACATTTGCCGAGCGGGGGACCCGAGCCAGGTGCTCGACGTCCGACTCACACACGCGCAGGAGCTCACAGCTTCGTTTTTTAACAGTGATGGGCTGGTAGGCCTTTCACTCTTCAGCCACTTTACCCACGCCACATGCGAATAAAGCAGACTATGCTTTATTCACATTAGTCTGCCCCTGTATACTGACAGTAAATGGACACAAAGATACACATGAAAACTATCGCTAAACATATATAAAATATTGCAGTATAATTTAGGCAAAACATGATACGTATAAAATATTATAGAAAAAGTCAGACTGGGAGTGGCTTCCTTCAAATATTACATGTGGAATAACATTACATGACACTTTCACTTTTATTACAGTAAATGTTTTAGATTTGTTAAGACTGCGATGTACCACAAGCCAGAGATCGCAGTATCGGGACTACGAAGCATCTCAGTTATTTGCCGTAAGAAAATACGTTCGGTGGCATACGGCTCGTAACAATGGAGATCGGCTAAATCAGTATGAAACTGTAACCGGTACTTTTCCTACCGTTACTCGTTGGTACAACATACTTTTATTATTATGCAATAAAACGTTTTTAGTTAAAATATATTTTATTTTTGTTAATTTAAATTCGGTCTACTGAAATATTTGAAAACGAACAGAAACGTAATCATTCCAGTGATATTGTCAGGTCAGAGTGTCTACCGATCTGGAATACGTTAAAAAACTGGGCAAGGCAGGAATTGTTATGAAAAACAATAGAAAATTTAAATAATTTTAACGTTATCAACAAAACTAACATAATTTTATTAATTTTTTGATACATAATGTAAACCCACACATTTTCTTGTAAATATAATCATTCTTTCATTTTTTTAGAATTATCAGATCACATAAGATTTTTTAAGACCAACTAACCACGCTACCAGCAACAGTATATTAAAAACTGACATATTTTATGAGCTCAGTTCATATATTTACGACTTAATACACACAGCTACATGTCACTCTCTGTGCGTCTGCCAAATTAGAATGTAATTATAACTTTGTAACAACAATAAACTTTACAGAATTAAACAATAGTAACATAATAAAATTCAGCAACAAAAAGCAAAGTCACAACAAGACATTAAAATTACAATCAAGCAAAATATCACAAGACCAACATGAGAGAAATTACAGTTTTTACTTAGCAAATTGTATAGGATAAAAATTTACCTGAGTATATTACACTGAGTATATACAGGGTGAGTGGCTCTTGGTGTGACAAAATTTTTTGGGTTATAATGCAATGTAAATGTGATACAATGATGGTTATAAAAAAAGTCTAATTCCAAAAATTAGGTCTAAAATGAATTATTTTCAGTTTTTCTAAAATACCTGTGTTTTTGTACGTAAATCTGTCATGGAGTTCAATGCGCATTTCCATCACAAAACCCGTAAATAAAGTGCATATCAGCGTATTCTCCAGTAGTGAACTCCATGGCAGCCTACACTTGACTAAATTAAACAGAAAAATAGTTTATTGGAGTTAGAAGTAATTCATGTGGACACTGGTCTTACAAAACAAGATAAGGAATGAATGTACAATACTGGTGAAAGTGATAAGATAAGGAATTAAAACATTGATAAAGGATGTGATCATTAATCCGTAACTAGCATCCACAAAATTATTTTAAACTGCTTTACTTTTTTGTAATCTTCAATTCCTTGTTTTATGAGGCATTTTATAAAATATACAAATTAAGTACAGTTCTTATTCAATTGTTTTAATCTTTTTGTAGCTTGCCTGTTTTTAACATTCAAACCGATAATGGTAGATAACAGAATACTTAACAATGGTCATATGGCATACCATTTTAAAGCCTATTAAATGGCAAAGTTTTTAATATGACTTGACACATTCTTGTGTACAGGGTTTGGTAAAAAGATGGGGTTCATTGATATTTTAGTTTTTCTTAAACTTAACAACTTTGCCATTTGAATCGACCTGAAGCTTAATTTTCTTTTCTTACCGTTTGAAACCGATAACTTTTTCAAATTGAAAATTTAACGGAGCATCTACAAATGATGTAGTTTGCTCACATACTTTGCTGAGAAATATCAGATTTACGTACAAAAACACGGGTTTGTTTTTAGAAAAACAGAAATAATTCATTTCAGACCTAATTTTTGGAGTTAGACTTTTTTATAACCACCATTGTATCACATTTACATAACATTGTATTGCATTATAACCCAAAAAATGTTGTCACACCAAGAGCCACTCACCCTGTATACTGGATTAGATGCAAAATGAATTAAATATCTCTAACATCTTTCTTGAAATTTTTGAAACAACTCATTTTAGTTATAAAAATACAATTTCTATTACCCTCATTACGCAAAAATATTAATGTTGCATTGAAACTAATAAACACATATGGACCTATCTGGCATATTTAATTGTGTAGTTTGTTTTGTTTTTACAGGTACCACTAGTCTCCATGACTGTAAGGGATAATATAGGTATACATGTGAATTAAATGAATTACTATATCAGCTGCTCTTGTCACGTCTATTGCATTATACTAACATACAATTGTAGTTATAAAACATCTATTCTGTCTCTCATAGGAAGCCCTCGAGGGTATCTTGGATCAACTAGGTAGAGGTGGAATAAATTTAGGTCACAACTGTTTGGTATTGTTTTGAATTTTTGAAATATATCAATCAAACCAAAAATAATCATTTTTTATATATTAAATAAACATCAACGAGTAATGTGAACTGATTACGAATGATTTGCTTACTAGCAAGTCTAGAAAGATTGTTGTAAAACACAAATTAGAAAATCTCATAACAATATATACATTTTTTTTATTACGCGAAAACTTCAAATATCTATTGGTGTACATTCAATACGAAATATTGTAAACTGATTCTCCCTGTACTCTTTGGGTACTAAGAGGATTATACATAGCACCAAACACGAATTAGTAGTTTTTACACAAAACTTAAATATACAGTGTATTAACTATATTTAATTTGTATTTCTGTTAGCGCTACATATGAACTATTGTGGCGTTTTGTGCTGTAAATAATCGCTAAAACTAGGATGTAAACTGCTTTGTATAACGAGAAATAGTGAGTAAAAACTATGATTAAAATTGAATTAAAGTTGTATCGTTATTATCGTACATATATTTATAGAGTCTGGAGCATATTTTCTATAAATCAGAACAACTTTTCGGAAATACTTAATTTATTCCAAATTTAAACTTCACTCAAAATTTAACAAAGTTTACAAAATCTTGATTTGATTTTCATCAAAATTTCTCACAATCGGTCAAATATAATTTAGAGTCTGATCAAAATAAAAAATGAAACTAAAAAGGTATAGTTCTCAAAAATAGTTTAAATTAACAAAATAAAATAAAAAATTTCTCTTCTCAAAATATTCAAAATCAAAATAACACAAAACTTGATATTAACTTTACGACCAAAATCTAATTTAAAATACTTAAAAATTGAGTTAATTCTCCGACTCTGTTATATGGCAAACGTTAAAAATTTTAACACAAAGTATAAAACAAAAGATGTTAAACTAAACGCTGGTACGGGACTTACTACTTTGAAGACTATGGAGGCTGAAAGAAACTATTACGCACTTAAGGAAAGAAAATAAATTTAAAAACTTGACTTAAATCAAACCGGGTAAAAATTTACTCTATATCCCAAAAGTATAGGATTAGAGGAAGTACTATCGCTTCTGAACTGCACGTCTGGACACTCTGCTCTCCACTCGAAGACTGCCCCCTCCCTCTTCAAACCAACCGGCTCGGGAACGTATCACTAGGTAGATCTCTAACAGCTGTTTGACATCTCCAACCAACAAAATAATGTACAAAGTAACTCATCCTTGTAAGTCCTGGTCCTTGTCCTGCTTCTGGCCAATCATCGTGTTCCTGGTGCTACTTCCACGACTAGCTGTGAGTTGAAGGAAATTTGAAAAATGCAGCGACATACAACTTTAGACTTATTATAAAACATTAAATTATAAATGCTATTTTGTTTGCATGGATATAAAATAATATTTTACTGAAACTGCTGCTTACGTTTTAACTGTCCCTTATATTGCTGACGTCACGACTACTAATAACGCTAAACTTTTGTTTTATGATTACCCCAACACATAAATTTTAGAGGCACAAACGGGTAAATAAACTTAACTATAAAGATTCTTGTAAGTTTTTTCCCCGTCTCTGATAAATGTGTAACATTATTAGTGTTTGGATGCAACGTGCAGAAAAACTGTATGACATGACATCTTTTACTTTTGCTAACTATTTTACAATACGCGACACGACATGACATTTGGAAACTTCATTTCCGAATTTAACCAAAATGATAAAACTGAATACAAAAGTTGAAAACATCATTTCCAAATTTAACCAATTACCAAATCCCTCTCTGAGGCCTGGGGCGAGTTGTAATATTATACAATCAAAAGTAAACAAACCAGGTTGAGTTTCTTTTTAAGTGAAGTTTTCTTTTAATTTGAAATATTTTTAATCCCACATTCTTAGGAATACATAATTATCCCAATTAGGTTCTGTAAAATAATATTACGTTTACGAAAATAATCAAATTTATAATTTATTATTTTCGTAAATGGTTAAAAAGATAGCGACACATAAAAAGATTGTTGATCTTAACACGGTTAAGCTTTTAAAACCTAACAAAAAACAATTTCCACCTCTTGTATAATAAAGTTCTTAACTTAAAATATAAATCTCCCAATTGATATTAAAATATTTCTATGTTTCCATGAAGTAATTGGTAGCGATTTCATTTTGTTCCTGCAACCTGTTACGCCCAAAGGGGCTCTTAACGTTTCATCGAGAAGTTTAGCGTCAGCCTCTTTATGAGAGACTTAGTAATATATGCTGTTTGTTACGTAATTTAGCAGCATTGTACGTAGTAATCTGACATTAAGTAATTCTTAACATAAATAATAAAACTTATAGAGTAGTTCAGTTCCGATTAATATTTTTAATTAAAATAATTATTATCTGGTTTATTCTTAACTGATAGGAACAAAGTTACTCTCAGTTACGGTGTATATATATTTAAAAAGGAATTTTTTAAAGATAAATAATTTTATTAAAACTGTACTGTTTCCGAAACTAAATGTTTCATAACTACAAGAATTGTTACAAAATGAAAAAAATATCTTTGTACAATCACAAGAAATAAAAAGAGGAATATAAATTTAATTCTGAATGTCTTTGAAGTTTAAATTCAGAGCTCTGGTGATGGTTTTAGAAAATAATTGGATAAATCAACAATTACAGACCATATTTCTACTCAAATCTGTATAGTATTGTTATTATTTTATTGAGTGTAAACAATTAAATGTTATTAAGATATGAACTTTATTCCTAAGTCACCTACTATTCGCTTATTTTAAATTATTTTCAATATTTCACTCCTATTAAATGCCTGAGTAATATCTCTCAGACATATTTAAGTAAATAATTCTTCAAGTAATCTTTACACTAGTTATCAGATATGTGTGAACGGATATTATATAGCTTGGACCATGTGTAGATAATTATTGTAAACTGATTCTTTCTGTACACTTAGAGTACTGAAAGGATTTAAAAACATAAATCTCAAGTTCTTTTTAAGCTCACAAAATATACGAAAATAATTCTTCAAGTAATCTTTACACTTTTATCAGATATGTATATGTCACGGACGATGTGTTAGAAATGATTGTAAACTGATGTTTCTGTACACTTAGAGTACTGAAATGATTTAAAAATACAAATCTCAAGTCCGTTTTTTAGCTCACAAAATATAAGAAAGTTATTTATTGATCAAAATAATCTTCCTCATTGTAAAACCCCTGTTAATAGTAAACACGTTATAACTAAATAGAAACTGTTTCAATGTACACTGATATGTAAACAGCAATTATATATTTCCTTAGGGGAAGCAAAATACCATTGTAGTAAGTTAATTAAAAAAAACAATAATTTGAAAAATTAGTGTGAAGTAAAGATTAATTATATTTAATTTAATTTTTAAATATTTTACTGTGATTTGTTTGAAATTATTAAATCCTGTATTATTAACCTGTATAGGACTGATAAAATGAAAACTGTAACTATTTCCATAACAATCCTGCAAATGTTCAAACCACTAACACTTATAGGGTTGTCGCACTAGCTTAATTAACTTTCCATATTTTATTGCATAGTTGACATTGATTACTATCCTGAACTTTAAGGAATTATAATTTAATTTTTACTGCGCAAGTTTACCGCAGAGATATTTTTATTATTTGAAAGTAAAAAAGATAAACTGTGTTTCATATTCAAACATAAATAAGGTATTTTGCTCAGTATCGCTATAAACATATTAGAGACGTTTAAAATAATGAGCTGTTATAATACTCGATTTCGTGCTTAAAGAGGCCTTTGACCATATCTGCACAGGACGTAAAGTCTTTCACCAAATACCTTCTTTGTTTGTATTAAGAAATTACTTCCAATAAGTTATTTTATTTTGAATATTTAAATCGAGTGTTCTACAATACGGTATACTATTGAAGTTACATCAACATTTAATTAAAATATGAAAATATAATTATTGAAATTTTCAAATTTTCAACTAGCACCCGTGTATATTGTTAGTGAATAGCGCGTCCGATTCGGTACTCAAACTCTGACCCTTTACGTGGTATAGCCGAGTCGGTAAACACATACTACCAAGACAGTGGAATATGTCTACCAGGCACATTCTAGTAATATTTCACCAGCGTGTGCCCAATAGATGAGAAGGTGCAGGTATTGTAATACTGTCCCGAAAAGAATATTTAAAACTATTCAATGCGTAAGTTTTTAATTTATGAATGCCATAATGGTGTCCAAAAAGAGAGTGGGTGATTAAACTCTCGACTGGAGAGAGTTCTAGTGTACGATTCAGTAACTACTTCATAAAGATAAAAATTTATCTAGCCCCTAGAGGTGTGGAAGTAAGAAGGGAAAGCCAGCTATGAGCCAGCCTGTCATATCAAAGAAGATAAGGGGTGGCACACCCTTATGTCTTGGCTGACAAGAACCATTGACTCTTTAGGAATAAACACTACATACTCCAAAAGTCATCTCCTGCAGTAGACCAGACCTATCTAATTACCCTAGCGCCCCAGAATTTAGAAATTTGCAGTTAGTTGTGTGCCGCTCCTGGACATCTATAATGTTGCCCAGATTGGTTTTCCAGTACCCAGTGTGGGTTCAACCGGAAGGTACAGACCAACCAGAAGTGAAACCTCTGGGTAATGTAAATGTATACATAATATTACTGTATTAGATCTAGCAGATACATTAAATGACTCCTTTATAATTTTTCAGAGGAAATGAATAAAAACCTTCACAGAAATTAAACAACAGTTTCTTTGAAAAACAAGATCATAGGAACACAATTTATTTTACGCTTTTTAAATATACATGCTTAAAAATGCTGTAAATTTCAGATAGTTTTGATACAAAATTCCATTTAGTTTAAGAGAGACGTCGTAACATACATATTCAGTTGTTGTAGCCTTCAAGCAATAATCTTATTAGCCTTCAGCTTAAACGGAAGAGGTCTTAAATCTATTAGTTTAAGCCATAGATACCTACAAATTCAAGTATCTTAACCGTTATAATTCTTGAAGTAGAAAGATATTGAAGAAATTTAACAAAAATTAAAATTCGGCAACGATTTCTAAGTGTTATTGATACTCCTATTTGAAATCAAATACTAAGGAATACATTTTTTATGAATGATTATAATTCAGACTAGTTGAAGATAATTGTTAGTTTGCCAATACAACGTACGCGAACAAGCACTCGAACTCGGGCCCTTGAGTTGATAAGCTAATACAGAATTACTCAGCTACGGTAGAAGGTGTCTACTAGGCACATTCTGGTAATTCTTCCTTCAGCACGTGCCGACTAGATGTGCAAGTACACATTTTGCATTAATATGCTATAATTAATATTGTGATTTTGCATTGATACTGCCTATATAATACAGATTTCTTGTCATAAAAAATAAATTATAATGTAGTTCAAGCGAAAAGTTTAAGTATTTGAAAAGAGCAATGGAGGTCCAGTATGGAATTACTAACTGGATGAAATGATTTTTGTTTCGTGTAGAAACAATAATATTAAACAATATGGGCTAACGTATTGTTTGTTTGCTAAACTGTTTTACAGTTATATGAATTGTTACATTAAGGCATCTAAAAATAATTAGTATTAGTTTTTTTTAATAATAGTCACTTTATATACACAGCTTTGAACTCACTGTTAATATGTAGCAAACTACAAAATACTGGAATAATGGCTGTTAGTCATAGGTAAGAAAATGGTTTTTTTAAGCAATTATATGTTTGAACCAGGTCTAAAATTCATAACTTAATTCAATATATTTAGAAGAAAACATAAAGCCGATTAGAAATATTCGTTTTGGGTACAGAAATATATAAAACTACCCAAAACGCAAATTTAATAGAAAACGGACTATTGCTTTACAGAGAAGGTACCAGTGGGATATATTTCATATAGTAATCATCCTAATGCAAGATATCCAAAGCACAAAAAAATCAACAGTCATTAAATATCTGTTTATTTTTAATCATTTAATTATTATTTAATATTATTTAATCCTAACCATTTACTCATGCACTGTTGTAGTAATATAGTTTGTGATTAATTGTCCATGAAACTAAGATGCAACTACGTTTTTTGTATAACAAGAGATAGTAACATCAGAAACTATGATCTATAAACAACTCACTGTAGATCCTGGTCCTGGTCCTCTCTCTGAACCTCCCATCGTGTTCATTGTTTGGTGTTTCTCCGAGGTGCTGCGATTATTATTAAAGTGACTTTTGAATATAATACTGAAAAATACAAAACATTAATATTTAACCTTTCTTTTCCTGTTTCCATAGATATAATTTAATTTCGGTCAGTCCATAATAAATAATTTAATTATATAATTTACGAAAATAACAGAATAAATACATTCCTAATTTAGCCTAGTTTTTATTAGAGAATAAATTTATTAGCTTGCAATGTATAGATGGCGAGAGAAAAGAAGAGACCTGGATTCTGGCCTATCTGAAATTTGCAGGCGTTACTACTAGTATGTTGCCGCGCCCTGTTTCGTAATTCCATTATTGTTTCACTGTTCCATTGCTAGGATAAACAATTCGCAGGGTTGGCTGTGGGGCGAAGCGCCTGAAATTACCGCGCGGCAACACACTAGTACACAGCTGTGCGCCGGCACGGGCCAGGTCTCTTCTTTTCTCTCGCCATCAGCCAAAATCGTCACAAGTTTCTTCATTATTATTTTGCCCATTTTCCTAATAATTAATATTTAAACGTGAAAATAAAAAAATTAAACACAGTAATTAATTTTAAAATGTTCGACTCTATTACAATAAATATAAACTACAATAAAACATGTCATAACTTTAAAATATATGTTCCATAATATTATGTACAACAATTTATATTTCTGCATGAAATAGAAATAAAATTGTATTGTAGTACTGAAAAGATACTACAATCACGAGTTTTTTTTTCTACACAACATACTAGTGCTAATGTTTTATTATAATAATAATTTTCGCCAATCACGAAATTACCTGATTGGATACTTCCTTAAAATGAAATGATTTAATATATATTTCGCTGTAGAAACCCAGATCTCAAAATTTGCACAAAAACAAGAATTGATCTCCACATGTGGTAGAGAGGACTTTATAGTCCTAACTTCGCCTCTAATAAAGACATTTTTCATTTCATTTCATTTCATTTCATGTGCGTTACCTGTGTGTGGAGATCGTGCTGCGATCAACAGCATGAGTATTATATTAATTTATAGTATAAGTACAGAAAATGTTTATTATAAATATTTCATAATCTAATGTATATATACTAGTAATATAAGAAAAAAGAAAAAGCAAATACAAATAATAATAACAGAAATGGTTGTGTGATGATGAATGATTTGTAAAGAGTAGGAAAATATGAACTTAATTTACCCCAAAGAAAAATAATTATCGATAACAGTTTATTAGGAGACTAGGTACCTCTCACACACTTATACACTCACGTCACGCCACACAAACAACATAATCTCTCTCTCTCTCTCTCTCTCTCTCTCTCTCTCCTCTTCATGTCAAAAAATTTACTACTACAAAAAAAAACTCTCCCTCAACACACAATCCTACAAAGTTACAAAATCATAACACTATCACAAGCCAACCCACTGTCAATTATCCTGATGAATATAGGATCAAATTTAAGTTAATGTACATAGTTATAAAATATTCTTATTTACCTTTAGTAACCAAAAAGTAACATTATTTTAATAAGTGTTGGGTTTGTAAACACTTGGTACAAAAGGGGGTCACTGCGCCCTATCTTCCACCATGTTAACATATGCCCCTGTTTCTCAGGAACTTATAAAGATATCATGCTTCTGTTTTTTTATTCTGAAAATACATTCTTTTTTACATATTTGGAAACTCAGAAATAAATATTTTAATGTTTAAAAAAAATGTTTATGTAAAAGCAATCACACTTGTTTTGAATTTGGAAAATATTGGTTAAATTATTTTTTCAATAAAACATTTTTTATATTAGAGTTTCCGGCTATTTAGGTACATCTCATAAGTATGTAAACAAATTTCAAGTAGATACCTTTAGTAGTTTCTGAGATAGTGGGACATTTGTACTAAAAAGTCTTACTTTCGGAAAACGGAAAAATAACTGTTGTAACAGGCAAAAATAATTATTTATCCTACCTCTAACACATTGCTGATGCATATGAAGGTGATTCCCCCTCTTCTTCCTCAAAATGTACCCTCTATTTTTCTCATTAGGAGACTCTGGTGTTGTCTTGCCTTTTATTCAAGATCCTTGCTTGCCTTTTCCGCCTTCTTTTATCACCGTTGTTCAAGTCGTTTCATTGCCTCAACTAAATGTTTGCCTGATTTTAGGCCACATCTTTCAATAAACCTACAGGTACTTATATTTCCTTAATTAAAATTACAAAGCGCTATAAACACTCCAAACTTGAGAGTGATTAACCCAACAAATACGGTTTTCGGAATGTAATTCCATATGACATTGTTGAAAGGTTCGTTTGGATTCTGGGTTTTTCATTTTGTAAATTTTTCTAATAAACTTGTAGCACTTAGATCTTTGAACACAGGTTTAAGGAATTCCATTATATCAGAAGGTAAGTGGAAGTATTTTGTGTGATCGTACTTTTCTTTGTTTTTCATTGCCACTCGGTATTTACACCATGTTCCTTCGTCGCTCGGACATAAGCCATGCTGGGGGTTTTCTTTAGAGGATAAAATGTAGAAATATTCTGCAGAACAGTCTTATCAACAATAAGTTATTAGCAACTACGGTTTACTTTTCACTTCCAGAAAACCTAACCTCGAACTTTAGTTATCACCAAATTCTCCTTGTCTACTAGTTTTGCTAACACATCACTTAATTTTCCTAGTATATAAATTGTTTACTTGTATACAACCATATTATTAGTCTGAGCGTTAGACGAAATTTACAACCCACACGATTGTCGAGAACGGATAAATCTGTGAACATGAAATTTGGAAACCTAATTACAAATTTAACCAATCACAAAATCTATCTCATCCCCTAATTTGGAAGCGAGCAACTATAAAGCCTGGGGTGAGTTTTAATATGGTAAATCAAATATACAAAAACCGGGATTGAGATGTTGTATCTAAGTAAAGTTACTTTTTAATTATAATTTACCTTTTAATTCGATATTCTCGGGAATACAAAACTATCCCAAATACATTATGCATAGTAATATTACATTTACAACAATAATCACATTTATTATTTACGTAAATGTTGAAGTAGATATCGAAAAATAAAAAAAAAACTTAATTGTTGATTTTAAAAGGTTAAGTTTTAAAAATTAAAAACATTTTCCACGCCTTTTATAATTAAAAGTTCTTGTCTTAAAATATAAATCTCGCAATTGACTTTAAATTGGGCAAAATATAGATACGTTTCCAAGAAGTCATTAGTAGCGATTTCATTTTGTTCCTGCAACTTGGTATGCCCAAAGAGGCTCTTAATGTTTCGTCTCTAAGTTTAGCGTCAACCTCTTTATGAGAGACTTAGTAATACATGCTGTTTGTTAAGTAATTTAGCAACATTGTACATAGTAATTTGACATTACGTGAGTATTAACAAAATTAACCACTAAAAGATGAGAACAGTTACAATTAATAATATTTTTATTTGTTTCAAACTTAACTAATAGGGACAAAGATACTCTCAGGTATATTTAATATTTATAAAAAAAAGACTTTTCAAAAGCTAAATATTTTTTTTGTAATTTCACATTCATTTTCAAAACTAAATGGTCAATACCTACAATATATGTCACAAAATTATGAAATTTAATTGTTTGTACACCTATATAAACGATAGGGCGAAATTTAATTTCATTCGGAATGTCTGTAAAGGTTTACTACAGAGCTCTGGTGATAATTTCAATTACTAATTGGCTAACTCAACAATTAAAGACCATTATATCTCCTCAAATACGTATAATTTCTTTATATTTTATTGAGTGTAAACAATTAAATGTAATCAAGTTATGAACGTTATTCCTAAGTCAACAAGCATTGACTAATTTCAAATTAATTTCAATATTGCACCATTATAAAATTCCTTAGTGATATATCTAAGACATATTTAAGTAAATAATTTTCCAAGTAATCCCTACACTTTGTATCAGATATATATTAAGGGAAAATATATCATTTGGACATTATATGGAAAATGAATGTAAACTGATTCTTTCTATACACTTAGAGTACTGAAAAGGTTTAAAACCATAAATATCATGTTCTTTTTTTAGCTCCCGAAATATACGATTAGTTCAAGGATTAAAACCTTTGCCATAAATCTCATGCTCTCTTTTTAGCTCAATAAATATACGAAAATTATTTGTTGCTCAATAATCATCCTCATTGTAAAAAATCTTTTTGAGTTATGAACTTTATTCCTAAGTCGACCAGCATTAATTAATTAATTTCTAATTATTTCCAGTATTGCACCACTTTAAAATGCTTGAGTGATATCTCTAAGACATATTTAAGTAAATAATTTTACAAGTAATTTTGCACTTTTTATCAGATACGTATGAATGGATATAATACCATTTGGAAAATATACGTAAAATGAATGTAAACTGATTCTTTCTCTGCATTTAGAGTACTGAAAAGGTTTAAAACCATAAATATCATGTACTTTTTTAGCTCCCGAAATATACGATTAGTTCAATAATCTTCCTAATTGTAAAAATCTTGTTAATTGTAAACGCGTCATAAGTAAATATAAACTGTTTCATCTTTTTATCTATGATTAATAATCCCTAAAACTACGATTTAAACTACTTTGTGTAAGAAGAAATTGAGACAAAACTTTTAATTGTAAATAATTAAAGTAATTCATCCATGAGTCCTTGCCTTGATCCTGGTCTTCACCAATTTACTACTGGTGTAATTAATTTTCTACGTCTTGCGTGTCGAACTACTTTAAAAATTCAATTGAACTAAGAAAAGGGTCCTGGTCCTTATCAAGCTTTTGGATATCGCACTTGTTTCTGATCGTCTTCTCCAAACTAACGTGGTGTAAGTTCAACGACTTTTGTAAACAATTATAAATTTATTGAAATAATTAAAATACCTGTAACGTGTTGTTTCTATGGAAATTAAAACAAAACATATATATGTATACTGCTGTGTTTGTTTCACCTGTTTCTTTTCATTTTGGTTTTCACTTTCGCGTGCTTGTGTACATAACTACACTAACATTAATCCGATTCTTTTTATCTGACCCTTACCGATACATAATATAGAGAGAAACAAGTATTATTACTTATTTTAAAATATCATGCATATCATAAATTATTATTCTTTGGGGTAGGTACAATATCCAGGGACACTATTACATATTTCTTGTTTTTGCTAATTAGTATATCTGTAACTAATATAACCTGCGTAGATTTGTTTAAAGTTTTCGCTTTGATGAATCTAACTCAAGTGGTCAACATTACAGTACATATAATCCCATAATATATAATTCCATAGTGGATATAAAATGATATTTTGATAATTTATGAAATAAACAATCTATTATTTCAAAAATCTGTTGAGTAGGTGAAGATTAAATATATTCAAATATTATTTTGTAATTTGTTTTTTATTATTAAATCTTGTATGGCACTGATAAAACTAATGCTACAACTATTTTCATAACCGGATTGCAATCTTCCTACCACTTCCCTAATAATAGTAGAATTGTTGCACTGGGTTAATTAACTTTCCACACTTAGATAGTAGACATTGATTACTCTCCTGTTCTTGAACTATTTATAATTGTATTTTGATCATGCAAATTACGGCAGACAAACTTTTATTGTTTGAATGTAAAAAGAAAAACTATGATTCATATTCAAATATAGATAAGGTATTGATCAGTATAACTTTAAACATATTAGCGAAGTTTAATATAATGAGCTGTTATATAGTCGATTTCGTGCTCAAAGAGGCCTTTGACCTGTATAAAGGACGTAAAGGCTTTCACCCAATGTATTCTCTCTTTCTATAGAGAAACCACTTCCACTAAGACAAAGCATTGAGATATTTTGTATTTAAAGTACTCGACCAATCTTGATTCTCAGATGCATGACTGAAATACATTTAAAAATGTAATGATATTTCCAAAATTAAGGTAGAGTCACATATTTAAAGTAGCATCATGTATCTATTACAAATTAGTAGCTCTCATTTTAAATGAATGAATGTGCGATTTTCCTTTCACAGGCAAATTAAGAAGAATTAGGTCCTATCTCACATCCAATTCTTGACCCTAAAATAAAAATACAAAATTTTATGTCAATACTATATACTCATACTAAATGCAATGAAAAATATACAGTTCATTCATTTTGGCCCTAAGGTACTTTAATGACAATATTACAAGAGTTTCTTCCGGTATCTCATCTTAATCACTAGTGCATGGAGTGATATATGTGTGTAAAATTGTATAACGTTATACAAAGTAAAATTATTTCCCTGTTTTTTTTATATCGATGAAGCTTGAAAATCGCTTTGGGACAACTGCTTTAACCGAATTAGTTTATTTCTGATTTTCTGCCTGTATCAAAAACGAATTATTTGGTACTAAATTATCTACTATAACAATTTCGATTCATATAAAGTTTGATGATATTTTTCAATTCTACAAGTACTGATATCTCACTGCACGTTGATAAGTCATCGTTTTCCGCAAATGATGTAACGTCTATAATTTATAATATTTTCCAATATAGTTTAAATAGGCGAATAAAAACCTATAAAAACGGAAGTATTAATTTATACACATTCTTGTCTTTAATTTTTTTGTTGTAAAACTCAATTATTGAAGTAAACTATAAACTTTCATACCCTTTCAGGAATTTTTAGTGTAAAAAAAATGTTTTATTTCCAAAAAGTATTAATATTAAAAGTTGTGTATTTGTAATAATTTTGAATTTACGTTGTCTATTTTGAATTTTTAATTTAGTGTATTTGGTAAAGTGGTATGCTGCACTAAATGTGAACTAAAGTAAATACATTTTTTATTGTTTTGACATTAATGGAATAGTAGTCTATTGCAATTCCTACTCTATAGTTTTTGTTGAAATACTATACATAATATACTAAACTTTGTTAACTTAAATTTACTTTACAATACCAATCGTAATAAAACTTTAAGTTTATAGTTAAAATCATTCTCTCGAAATAAGTTTAATTTGTGTCTTCATAAAATATGAGCCTTTGTATATTAATTTAACTGATTGAAGTTCATTTAAATCTCACAGGCATCCTCTAGAGAAAATCACAGAATAAAAAAGTTTTAAAGAAGTGAGTACAGCCATGTGACTTATGTAGCCTAAATATCCCAACACATAGGTGAATTAACGTGTAGACTCCTGCTTTTCAAATACTGCAATGAAGGAAGCCCATAAGGACAAAAATAAGAATATATCAAGTACGATATCTCAGGATAGATTACAATTGTAGATTTTAAATACTACATAAAACTATATTTTTACATTAGAAAAGTTTCTTTGTCAATCTATGGGAGTTGACCAAGCGTCATTGAAACCGATCACTCAGTAGAATGTCCCAACTTCTCTTTTACCTGCGGGGAGGATGTAAGTTTTCTTTTCTGTATGGCTGTTTGGCTGGTCTGTCCGCAGGAGTCGTTTGGAGTATAGTTTAGTTCAAGGAAGTCCAGGCTACTATAATTCCTATATTATTTTTTATATACATGATTAACATTTCTAAATTGGATATTCATGGGAATTTATTACGTTTTTGGAAATGAGACTCTTATTATTATCAATGTTATATCTTGACAGGACGGATGGACCAGAATGTTTTTTTCACTTAGGTTTCGTAAACTAAATTTATGCTTATTTATATTATATAAAATAAAGTTACTTACATGATTTAATTATTCATAGTTCTACAAATCACTATAACAGTCTCTGTCCCTGTAATAAAACTGAGAAAGAGTCATCATACTAATATTTGGATGTTTTCTTTACTTTCCGAATAAAATTAATAGATAATATTACTGAAAAACTAAGTCTATCTGGTACTTACATGACACCATGAGTTTTGTTAGTGGCATTCTAGCTTTGGTGGGGTGTTTTTTTACTTACGTCTTAAAACTTTAGCTATTTTTCATACATATATTCTGAATATTGGTTTGCAAAGAGTAGAATTATTGTTTTAATAAACTATAATTGTAGCCGTGAAACATTTATTAAAGTCTTATTTATTAGTTTTTACAAACATTTAGGATAAATTTAGTCTATAATCCAACATCCTCACAACACAAGATATAGGAATATATTCGGAATTAAAACTGCTCACCAACACAAATCATTGGTGGTAACAAGTAGTTTTATTCTAGGTCATGTTTTATATCATAATTTCTATACTTATATTCGAAATTTAAAGCTAATTAAGTCTTCGTCACAAAACGTTTTAAAGGAGTAGTTGATTTGTAACAGCAGTAAAGAGGCCGAGGCACTTATCTCTGTTGACTAGAGTAGAGAAGACATTGACTGACCCAGCTTTTGTGGGCTCCAGAAAATATTCGGCCGGGCCTCGAAAAGCTTAACACGGGGCTTAAGCTTATTCGGGGATTTTTTTGTTCTCTGTCCCTAATGGAGTCCAGTAAGACATTAAGTGATTAAACTCAACGATACGAGAGAGCTCTGGAGTAAGATTCAGTAACTAATTCATAAAGGTCAAAGTTATAGAATATTTTTCTTTTCAAAACTATCATGTAAAACGGTTAAAATATTTAATTTAAAGAATGTAATATGATTTAGTCGAGTACTGATATTATTATTCAGCTAGCTTACACTAATTTAACTTAAATTTCAATATTTATACTATGAAAATACGTCAGAAAGAACGCTGTTTACATAAGTAAGAAGATGCTTCTTTTATACAATTTTTGATTTCTTATCAATTACGTAAAACAGGTTCTCTTCCACACTGTCTTCTTTCTTGTGTACGTTAAATTACAAAACGATTCTCTCTCTGTATTCTTTGGGTGCAGAGCGGATTATAAAGAGCACACAACACTTTTGTTTACATAGTACTAGTTTATTCACTACTTTTAACTGTTCCGGAGTCTGTTGCTAAAACTTGGATGCATACACTTTTTTTATATAGAGTTCGAATAGCAGAAGCTGCGATTTCTAAAAAAAATGTTTAAACTAATTTATTTGTAAGTTCTGTTCCTGTTCCTGGCCATAATGTAACCTGGTGGATTTTCCCAGACGTGCTTGAAATAGAAAAATTGTAGTCCTAAACTAAGCTACATACTGAAACAAATCTTGTATCTTGTTGTTTCTATAGATATACATAATTCCTACATATTATTATACTATGGGGTATATTTCAGCTGGATTCCCTATTTTCTTTTAATCTTGACTTTTGCAGACACGTCATTTCATACGTTATGTATATTACTAAAATGCAACCAAAATCCAGGTTGTGCTAATAGTCTTAATTTTTATCGGTACAAATATATCAATAAACATATATTTTATATCTGGTTTGCTTCAAAATGCAAGCTACAGACACGTTTGATATGACATTTTATTATACATCTACATCTAAAAAACTATTAAAATGTCCGCAAAAACCTTTTATAATCATACTTTACGAAATTATAACTAATAATATTATATAAAATATTTAGACCAGATTGTTTCCACTTTTATTTAGAGGGTGAAAAATTACAGTTCTGAATCTTATTAGGTTTTGGTAGCGCCTATATCAATCAGGTTTAATTTTCAAAGTACAAAAAACTTAAAGTTTATAATAGAGTAATCTAAAAAATATTTTTACGTTTACACGGATGTTATGGGGTTATATGACTATTCTAAAAATGTTTAAGCTACCTCATGTGCTACTACATATTTATAATTTTCCCTTTTATGCAAGTAACATTGTCAAATTGTTAACAACTATAGGTTAGCTAATTTTTAATGTTACATGCTAGTAGGATATAAGTGTATGGGATTTTTATTCGTGTATACAAACCTAAGATTTCTGGTTTAGAAACACTTCTGGCCCAAATTGTTTACATTTTATTATAATTTGCCTGAGTGCCCGGTTAAAAATTTTACAGGCATACATCAGTTTTCCTAAAAGGCCTGTTTTAATAAAACACGTCTATTCCTGACCGTTATAATTAATTTAAGACTTTGAAAAAACCTGATTTTCAGAAGTGCCTTACCATTCAATAGACCAAATTTAGAGAGATTTATCCAGAACATCGAGGGGTGGAGGTACTTTTGCTGGATAACTTATTGAAACAAACTAGCCTCCGAGACTCATGAGAAGAAGCATGGATAAAGATACTAGGATAACGTAAGTAGGACTAATGTAGATAATAAAGTGGTGTAGGAGTAGCTGGAAAAAGAAAAAAAACACCAAGAGTAGTGTATATTTTAAAATCTATATTTACAGATGTAGTTCAATATTTACATAGATTACTGCATTATATACATCTTAAAATTTCTAATGAAGGTATAGAACAAATTCAAGACGAATTCTTTTTATTATTCCGAGTAAATGAATCAGTACATACATTCGTAGTAACTAAACATAAGTTTCTTGGAAAAAAAAGTAAATACGAACACAACTTATTGTTAGGTTCATTAAATAGACGTGCTTGAAACTGTTCTCACTCTCAGATTGATTTAAAATAGTCGTAGCATACATATGCAATACATTCATTTTAGTTGTTCTTAGAAACAATAGTAAATAGCACAGAAACATTTTCTTTATTTGAAGGTTATTTTTGACGATGGAAGGATTGTGAATGAAACATTTTAGTAGCCTTCAGATTAATGAAAAAGTAACAGGTTATAGGCTAAATATATTAGTTTTTTCCATTGGTAAATTTTTTACCTAACAATTTAAGTAAATACCATTGTATATAAACAGTTATAATTCCTAAAAATAAAAAAAAATATTGAAAAACTAAACAAAGTGAAAAATTCTGCATTGAATTAAGGGGTTATAATTTAAATTTAAATACTACCGAAGTAGTTTTATTTATGAACGAAAGGACTTCTTCACACTAGGTGAAGATTATTGTTACTCGTACTCTGGAGTTAAGCTGAGGCATTAACTACTACTGTAGAAGATATTGTAGAAGATGTCGCCTAGCCACATTCTAGTAATTCTTTTTATGCATGTACCTAATAGATTTCCACGTTTTGTATTAATATGCCATAATTAATATTGATAAATTGCATTAATGTTGCTACATAATACAAAATTATTTTCACATAAACGGAAATTATATTGTAGTGTAAGCGGAATATTTTAAGCATTTAAAAATGTCAATGGATTCTAGTACGGCATTGACAGCTGTAATACTTATATTGTGCGATTGCTGTATCGAGTACTATGGGAAAGTACCAAACAAAATGGGTTAAACCATTTTTGTTTCATAAACTGTTTTCTTAGAATTCGTCAGTTATTTTACACTACTTTGCTCACTGTTAGTATTTATGCTACTACCGAATACCGGGAAAATAGCTGTGATATATAGTTAAGGAAATTGTTTTCTTAAAAATGTTCTATGTTTCTATCAACTGTGTACATCAGATTCAAAATTTATAAGGCTGTTCAATATCTTTGAAAATATTATGTTGATTCTATATGTTCGCTTTAGGTACATGGAGAATGAAAACAACCCAAAGCGCAAATATAACTGAGAATATACCAGTGGGATTTATTTTGTATAGTAATCATCAATATGCGAGATATAATGTATTTAAAAGATTAACAAACATAAATATCTGTTTAATTTTAATCACGTTAATATTTTCGTAATATTTTTGTATCTTTATTATTTATTTATACCCAATAATAATCGGTCTAGTGATTTATGCTGTGATAAATTGTAGATAAAACCAGGATAAAACTGCGTACTTTAAATGTCATGAGATAGTGAGAGCAGAAATTATGATTTATGGACAATAAAAATAAATCACTGTAGGTCCTGGTCCTGGTCCTCTCTCTGAGCCTCACGTCATATTCCTTGTTCGGAGGTTCTCCGAGGAGCTGCGATTAGATTGGCTTTTAAATACATTACTGAACAGTTCAAAACATTGAAATTTCCCGAACTATTCTATTGTTGTTTCCATGGATATAAGTAATTTAAATGTGTACTGCTTTAGGGGACATATCACCTGGGTTCTTTTAATAACAGTGTCAATATATCTTCCACAAGGGGACGTTCCTATAAATACAAAACCACAAGATTTCTCTGTAACATTTACGAGTAGAAGCTAACAGCTTTGAATTTCGTAAAATTGATGAAATTTTTCATCAAAAATGAAATTGATCTTCAGCCAACACTAGCTTTGGTCCGGTTATAAAAGAAGTAAAAAAAAACCATGAAGCAATATGTTTATCTAAAATAGCTTTTTACAAATATTTAAATCCAGGCGTCAGACACGTAAGTATAGTTATATCAGCCTACATATAGTTGTATCAGGATATGGAAAGACTAAATTACCTATTTTTCAGCCAAATATTAGTACCGATATTTCAATATTCCAGTTTTTATATTTCTATAAAGAGTGACCTACGAATCTTTAAACCTGTAAAATACGCTAGTACCCTAATATTTATGATTTACTCTAACCATAGTCATTAAACGTTCTCACAGTGCCCTAGTCTGAAATGCTCAGGGTTTAGATAAATTTATTTCTTGTGCAACTACTGATATACCTACACATACGAAATTTTGTGGGTAAGTTAGATATATACTTTAGTTTATTTTAAAATTATTTTTAATAAAATATTTTATTCTATTACTGAGTTATACATTTTTTTGTTTTTTGTACGTAGCTTACTTATTAACATAATTGTAACGCTCTAATTAAAGTTTCACACATAAATTTGGTATCGTTCTGTTTTTTCGACCTAGGGCTATGGCATGAACTAACGATATTGGTCTAATGTAAAAATAAATAATAAAAAAATATAAATTACAAATTAGACATAATTTATTAAAAAAAACATTTATTTACCTTAATAAATTGAGTTATATTGATTCATTTCTGGTAATCCTAGTTCACGCTATAGCTAATGATGTTATAAACATCCCCTGAAAATTTGGTAGGATATCTTGAATACTTTTTGAGAAATCATGTAAATAGTAAGCAAAAAAAGTAACTTTCGGAAAACCACCGTTAAAGTTAAACTATTAAAAATTATGTTTTATCCTACATTAAAAAGACCCTGCTGCATATGTTACACCTTCTACTTGTTTAAATCCCATTTGCTGGTCTAGTCTCAATCTCCTTCTGGCTTCCAAACTTTGATTTTCAACTTTCTTTAGCAATGCGCGCACACGGATCTCATCAAAATTTCTCAACAGTTCTTCACAGAAAGTCCCCGGAGTCATGGATAAATGAGTAAGAACCTTTAACCTACCTAAATGCCCTTCATTATAAATCAAAGATGCTTCATGTGCTGCAATATTTAAAACTGTTCTTCCAACAAAACCTTTTTTAGGGCAGATGTTCCAAAGCACATTGTTGTATGACTCGTTAGCGTTTTGGGTCTTTCCTTTTAAACATCTTCTTAAAAGTTCAGGCTTTTTCAAATCTACAAATATTGGTTTAATGGAATCCTTTATAGGGTATGGTATTGTATTTTTATGTTTAAAAGTTGTTATTGAGTCATTAGATATAGCCTGCTGGTACATACACCAGGATTCTGGGCCAGTCGGACAAAAATGGTGAAGTGGTTTCTCATCCGAACTGGCCTTGTGGTTCCATACTGCCCAAGCAGCCTTTCTCATTGATACCAAGTCATTGGGATTGGCTCTAATAGCATTACCAAAGTACACACCTAGTTGGTCAATCACAGAGTCTGTCAATCTATTTTCGATTACTTGACACTGAAAACGTAAATGTTGACACTAATCTTCACTCAAGTAATGTAAACAAACAATACATTGAACCAAAGCCATAGGCCAGTAAAATAGAAATAAGAAAAAAACTCACAGATTGTTAAGCAAAACACTACCTACTATTAATGAATACTGTATGAAAACGAAATCTAAAAACAAGAGTAGTGTACAAGATTTGGATTTTGTACAAAAAGCGTCATGTATTGATTTCGTTTTTTTGTCATCATTCAGCTAAATATCAAGATATCATCATAATTGTTTTTACTGTATTGATCAGAACAAACTAGTAAACAATTATAATGAAAAAAATAAATAATGAAATTTTTGACATTTAACGGTGTACTACCCCCCTACTAAACACTTTGGAGCATCAAAGGGTTGTTGATTGGACACATCTATTAACTTCCACGAAAATTATTATTCTATAAACGAAAATGTCCAATGCTATATACCTTGTGCCCTTTTAATGCACACTTTGGTATATATATATATATATATATATATATATATATATATATATATATGTATATGTACCAAAGTGTGCATTAAAGGTATATATATAAAGTTTTAAAACATTTATAGCTAATGCATCTCTTACGTATGTAGAATGATGCATTGAATTTTAAATACCTAAGACAGTAATGCAGGGTTTAACTCGGAAGTTACATTAATAGCTTTTGCGTTAGATCTTTAAACCGGGGCAAGAATGTTCCATTGTAATTACTAAATGGTGTTTTGACTTGGGAAGATGATACGACATTATTCTGATAACGTTAACAAAATTTGTTTTTTGCAATGTCCATTTTAGCCTGGTTTTCTCTCGCATACGAAACGTATTCGCAGACATATACTTTAAATACAAAAATATAAATATATGTAATATTGCTTATTGGTTTTGACATCAGTGTATACAAAATAAGATAAACAGTTGCTTTTGACACTATTGCAAGTATTAGTTAGCAACCTTGACATTGAATTCGCTTAGTAAAAAAAATCAATGATGGAGGTATTTCTTTATTTAATTTCCAAGAGAAAACGGTGACATTTCTACGGGGGGGGGGAATATACACGTATCTATACTCTGAGCAGTTGTTGGTCCCTTAGTTTCACGTTGCAGTCCTAAGTCCACATTCAGTGTAATTTTACTACATTCCAAACTTAATTTAAAGGCTTGTGTTAATGGAGCTAAACTCAACATACACAGCCCTTCCCACCACATCTGCGTTATGGAAGAATAGGTGGGTTCGCCGTGCTTTTGGATCGTGTCAGTCAACACCGTAGTGCTCTCATTTGTGTACCTGATGAGACATGAGGATACAGGGTGCGTTATGAAAGTAATGATCATATTCAGGAAAAAAAACTGATTTATTCATCCAAATGGTATAAATGAACAAAATACTTCATCATAGCCTCCTCCTGCAATACACCTGCGTACACAATTGCTTGGAAAGCACCCTGGAACTCCTCGACTGGAATGCCTCTCAGGAGCATTATAACTTCAACTTGGATGTTCTCCACCGACTCCAATTCCTTTCATCTCAGCTCTCTTTTCAGTCGGTGGTACAAAAATATCACACGGACATATGGGGTTGTAAGAAGGTTGGGGCATCACGGGATTCTTGTTCTGGGTAGGGTAGATGGAAGCGACGAAGGCCGTGTGGCTGTGGGCATTTTTGTTGTGGAGCTTGAAGATGACTTTAATATCAGGCCGGACGTGGGCGACTCGGCGTTTCAGTCTCAAGCACCTCCAGATAAAGAACTGCGTTAACAGTTTTTTCTTGCGGTACAAACTCAAAATGGACGATTCCTCGAACTTCAAAGAAGACTATCAACATTATTTTGATACGAGACTTGCTTATGAGCACTGTTTGGGGCTCGGGAGAGTATTGTGTGAGCCACTGGGAGCTCTGCCTTTTGTATTGAAGTATGTACTGATGCTGTTGTGTAACTCACATGTATATCTTAAATGTGTGCTTGGGTGTTTAAGCTGACGCATTAATCTCCAAAACTACTTATTCTCATTCTTGATGAAAGAGAAATTAAATTATTATAAGTTACGGAGAGAAATTTTAATGTTTGTGTATTTATAATTTTATTTTTGAAACTATAATTAGGCATTCAAAATACTGTAAAATTTTACTTTGCCCGTTATTACCGCTTGTGTTGTGAAAGAGATCTCTGGCGTGAATTTTAGTAAATAATATAATGAGTTAAAACTTGTAGAACACATTATGTAAGAATTTTTGTGCACCAAGTTTTTAATTATTGAATTATACCAATAAAACAAACATGAGTTATTGATTTTATATGATAAATAAAAATCATTGACTAATTTCAACTCATTACGAAAATTTTCCTTACTAGAAATGCTAGAAATATTGCTGGAAAAAACGAGTAAGAAAAAGTTTCTTATTACCAGCAATATATATTTTTTTGATAAAACTACGTGAAAACTTCCAATACATGTTTGGGTCCGATGGGTATTAAATAATGTAAACTAATTCTTCCAGTGCTCTTTGGGTACTGAGAGGATTAAACATAGCAGAAATTATTGTCTTTTATTTAAAACATAACAATAAACTGAATTATGTACTTCTGTTAGCACTAAATATGAACTATTCTGGTGCTTTTTGTTGTGAATAATACTCGCTAAAACTAGGATGTAAACTGCTTTGGGTAACGAGAAATAGTGAGGAAAAACTATGATTTATATTGAATTAAAGTAACTCATCCTTGTAAGTCCTGGTCCTGGTCCTGCTTCTGGACATCACATCGTGTTCCTGGTGCTACTTCCGGGACTGGTTGTGACTTTAACTAAATTTGAAAAATGAAGCAACATAACACTTTAGACTTATTTAAAACATTAAATTATAAATGCCATTTTGTTTCCATGGATAAAAAGTAATATTTTATGTAAACTTCTGCTTACTTTTTAGCTGTCCCTTATATTGGTGACGTCACGACTATTAATAACCCTAAACAGAACGCTCGTTATCTGATTATCCAAATAGAAACATTTTAATGTGACAAACGTGTGAAAAAAACATTAAAAAGTGTTTAAAGAGATAGTTCCATGTCTAAACTTATGTTATTTGTGCTACATTATTATTTTTTAGATACAATATCCAGGGAGAGAATTTTAAATGAAATTTTATACTACAGCTACTTATATACAATAGTGTGGTTTTAAATTTCTAAACAATAATATAACAAATAACATAACTATAATGCATCTACAATAATATTTAAGTTTATTTTATAAATCCCAATTTTTTACATTTATAATAATCACGCTAACCCCATTGTGCATATTTTAACTAAATTTGAAACGTTTATTACTTAGATACTAAGAAAACTTACAGCAATTTGTATTTTAAAGTATTCCCTAAACATTTTGATGAAACTAACTTAAAAGAAAAAAAAACCAAACAAACAAAAAAACAAATATTCCACCTCTAACAGTGTCACAGTAAAAAATGTATTTCACAATTTTATATTTTCATGAATAAGTATCATATGTCGTAGTAAGGGAAAATCGTAATGACAAGTACGATATGCTAATTTATACTCGTATGGATTGCAGCAATAACATATTAAACCAATTTGTATATTCTGCTATCTTATAATATACTTATTGTTAGCTTGTGAGCCCTTTCCCAAAACGTTAAAGTGTCTCAATAGGCAACAAAGTCACATTGTGGGACAATCCTGTACGTCGATTTATCATCATACGATAGCAATTAATTCATTATAAATTAATAAAGTCATAGTGGGTCACAAATAAATATAATACCTCACAGTAGAATTTAGACACCGGAGAGATTATTATTTACTTATTACGTAAGCATCTGAGGTAACAAAGGCTTATTGTGAGAGAATCCTATTCATTGTTTTATCGTCGTACGATATTAATGAATTCCTTACGAAACCTTCAAAGTATCGAAGCTCATAAATGAGCATGATATCTAAAAATAATATTTAAGACAATCTCGTTAAGGTATTCCTTGGTGTAACATTATAAGCTAAATTATCTAATTATTATTAAAGTAGGTGCAATTTATCAATTCAGTACATAATTAAATGAAATAATTAGAGGATTTCTTTCCTTTATTAAAGTTATTAAAAAATATATAAACAAGACTGTTTATCATGCACACACGAGACAAGTGCACATTACCGCCATATATGGTTAATAGAACAGCATATATAGTAGAGTGATAAATATGGTAGCTTATGGGTACATCTATGAGCACAATATATTTATTATCTAAAGCAGTGGCACGATCTAATCGTTAAGAATTCATTAGCCCTAATAATAAATTAAATACACAAGTGTACTCGCTGAGCGAGATTTTTTAATCTATGTACATCTGTACTTATTCTACTTCTACCTAATAAATCAACGTTAAGAATTTAGATACTTCATAAACGACTAAAGTGTAGTGTTCCTTTTAGGTTTGAAATCAATTGTGAATTGAAATATTCTAATCTATACTTTTGTCAAAAAATATATATTTTTTGGGTGTTAAAACACGACTAAAAAGTAACTATTAAAACCTTCCAACAATATTTTGCAATGTAATTAAATTTTATGTCAACATTCGAAACCATTTTTCGTAAACTAATTATGGTTTCAGTAAATTGAAGGAAATTCGTTGAACTATGTGTTCTGGACTCATGTGTAATACACAATATACTTGATTCAGCATTGTAATTTTACAGCTCATTCATAATTCTCAATTCGGCAATTCTCAACCGAGCAAAATTAAGACAACCATCTAAGCCAGTAACCGGGTCAGTTAGGTTACCTCCGGTTATTGCGAGACAGATTGTCCTTAGGATGCAGGCCAGTCTTCCTAAGGATAAGTATTTAACCTACAGACAACAGCCCAAAAGTTAGTACTGTCTGATCCCGGAGATATAAAGCCACTACAATAGCTCAGGATGAAAAACACAAGACTCTCTGATCGGAAACCTGAACTGCATTAGTAACCATATTCCCTTGCAACGAAACCTATCCAGTTGTGGTCCTCAATTCAGTCACCTGTCAAAAACAACATTTAGAACTTAACTTGAGACATCAACTCGATAGTAGAGCTTCCTCGGCAAGAAGGAACGATGGCTCCAAAATGATGCCCTCCTCCAAAGTTGCCGGGCTGGGTTATAACAAATAATGCTCCTTTTAGGGTTGTATTAAGGTTATTAGACGTGACTTAGGTTTTAAATCTACCAGTCAATGTCATCTCATCTGCATATACCTGTGCGAAAAGACCTCTACTGTTACAGACCTAAACATGGCGTCCATAACAAGGAGAAAGGACGCCATCCTGAAGAGATCCTTAAGTGGTTCTTTCACTGACCTTTCACCCCAAATAGTGGGTTTAACTTTTATAAATTATTAGTAGGAATTTAAGATCCACAAATGTCTTTAATAACATTTTACTTATTTAGTTTTGGAAATAGAGTCTGGAAAAAGTGAAATAAACCTTACAGTAAGGTGTCAATTAGATTCCAGACATTTTTAATCAGTTTCTTGGTAAAAAGGATATTTAATTTACCTATTTTTTATTGCTCAAAAGTTCTTTTGGAATTTAAACCATGCTGAGAATGGTTTTCATTATTAGATCAAAAAACCTAGTGCGGTTTTATGGTTTAAGGGAGATTTTGTAAAATACATAGTCAGGATGGTCATTTTATTAAACTAAATTGCTTCAAGGAATTAAAACTATCAAAACTAACGGAAGTATGGAAATGTTTAGAACTAATAATCACTTATTCTGCCCATTAATAAGTGCCTTTTATTCTGATGTGATTAAAGTGTTAGTCTCAGAACTAAAACAAGTAATAGGTGACGTATAATATATAATAAATGAATGAAAAGTATAACTCGCTGGAAAGTTTTAACATTTATTGATACTGGTAAGAAATTTACGTTATAAAGAAGCTGTGTACTGGAGTCTTTCTGGTAATGCTGTACTTTACAAGGGTGTCATTTCAATTTAGACGTTCAGCAGACGCATTTGTATACGAATGATTTATTCTAGTTTACCACGACACAAAAGTTCACTTATTATTAGAGATAGAAAGAATACCATTAGAAGATGGGAATAATATCTAATTACGAATTTTTATTACTGCATCATTTTAATTTGCAATGTCTTATCTCTTGTACTGTGAATGCGTACTCTGGTGAATGTTTACGTGACTAACGGAATGAGTTAGGAATTTTAGACTATAAACTTCTTTAAAATGATTTGGAACCGTATATAAAATTATTGAGTTTTAAACATTAAACGTGGTGTAGTTGTGTATTTATAATTGTTAGACAGGTAATGTACACTAATTTAAACTATACTTAATATTTAGCCTAACAAAAAAAGTCGAAAAAAGTTACAAGAAGACGTATTTTGGTACATTCTTCTCATAAAATATTAAATATTGGTCATCAACTATGGAAAGCAGTTCAAATCTGTTGTAAACGCTCAGAATTTGGAAAATGATTGAACCCGATTCTCCCTGCACACTTAGAGTACAGAGAGGATTAAAACAGCCCAAACACACGTTTAGTAGCTTTCTATAAAGAAAATCCGTGAAAGTCTTTGAAAAATAAAAGTAATTTAACGAAATAATACATTATATTTGAAAATTCTATTTGATTTGGAATCTAGTCTTTGTTTTATTAGAACTGTTCATGTGTTTTGTTTTATATTTAATAGTCACTAAAACTAAAATTTAAATTGTTTTGGGTATCAAGAGTCATTATTGGGAAAAATTGTAATTTTACTCAATAATAGATGTAACTCATCCTTGTAAGTCCTGGTCTTTGTCCAGCTACAGACCATCACATTGTACTGCATGTGGTGATTTTCTAACGTGCTGCAAGTTGTACGACTATGAAAATGCTGACACATACTCGTAATACTATTTATTGATCAAAAGCATTAAAATATCAGACCTTTGTTGTTTCTATGGATATGAAATAATGTTACAGTGGAAACTGTTAATTATATTTCATACGGGTGTCTTATTCTTTTATCTTTTGGCGTCTTTTTATGTCAAGGATACTACTAAAAAGAAATTATTATTTTCTAATTGTCTGATCTCCCATATACATACATCATATATAGAAACCATATATGTCATATGTTATTTACTATGTTATAATTTTATCATGGTATTTTTGAATGGTTACTTTGTAAATATCCCTCTGCACATTACCTTTTAGACGATATGTGACTCAAGAGTGAAAACAAAATATACGCTTTGATAAATTAAGGTACAGTTATTTTTGAGGTTGAGTGGTAGATGTTCCCATAACTTTGTGTATCATTTGTAGAGCAGGTAATTTTTAATTTTTCTGGAGCTTACGTAGAACGAGGGAACTTTTCATCTAAGATGTATAATTGTGAGGAAAAACGGGAACGAAGTAAAAATATTTTATAGTAATGGAGCATTAATATAATAAGGTCTCTTTTTTTCTTCTTAGACAATAAAATAAATGGGCGGTCGATTTTTTATGCTTTGAAGCGTTGAGAATAAAAAGGCAACCAGATTTTAAATTCGTTAGTCTCAAAATCTTGTCCAGGCATTCAGGTTAGAATGTTCAAAACATTTCACCACAATGTAAATGATAAACCACTCAACAAGGTAGTGAAATAGTAGCAGATAGTTTTTCCTTCTGATCCCTTAATAATCTAAAAAGCGGATCATCTCTAAATATGCTGAGACTATGGATATGTTCTTATTCATGACGGAAATCCCGTGATTTTGCATAGCCTTGTACGAAGAGACCACTTATTCTCAATGACTTTAGCAGGTTGTCCAAAATAAAATTTAAAGAGATTATAAGTAAAGCTATACTTATCGTAGCCCAAAAAGAGTAGTTTTAACCATTAACTAGTATTTTAGGACAATATCAACTCTGACAAATCTTACTCAGTATAATAAAAGTAATCCATGTACTTATTGGTAGCCTGATAATTGGTAGTCTTAAAAAGAAAGAGAATACACTACTGCAGGTGTCGAAACAGACTGTTTTCAGAGAAATCAAACACTAGCTCCTTGGAAAAACAAAATGTAGCAGTTTAGTACAAACAAGCTAATTGTGTGGCTGTTCTGACACATGGTGTGAACTGTCCTTATATTTGGATTGTTGTGAGAGTTGTCGCTTTCGTAAGAGGAAGGTTTAAAAGATAATAGTATTAAATATGTCAAGGATCATTTAAATGATCGTTTTAACAACCTGCAACTTTCAAGAAGGTAACGGATTTTATTTATACTTGTTTACCCTATTGTTGGATATTATATATCAGATATTTGATAAAGAAAACTTTAATGGTTAACCTAAAACTAATGGGAGGTTATTTGTCATTAACTCAAAATATGTAATACATAAAACAAATTCCTTTGGTTAGTTTTATGATTTAATAATAATCCTATTCAATTGAAATGACTTGCTAACAACGTTATGAAAGTAGTTTACTCCAACAATTTTCCCTCTCGATTTAACGTTCAGCTTGACGTATTATTCTCCACATTGACTCATTTTATTTTATTATGAAAAAAGATTATATTACTTGTTATTACTTAAATTAGAATTAAATAGCGATACGGGATATAACAATGCGTTTCTATTACTATGTATCTTCGAATCCCCATCCTTTATTTGATTTTAATGTACAAAAGAGATCTGGTGTTAATTTAAGAAACTATCTAAATAATTTAACAATAGACCATACTTATTTTTTTAACTCAACAAAATATGTTTTTGAACGAATTTACTTTAAATAATCAAATATAATTCATTAAGGCATTTGAATTATTGTCAGCTAACATAAACCTAATTCAACTAATTTTAATAATTAGCCCATTCGAACATGCCAAAAATATTGTTCTAAGACATAGTTTAGAAAGTCCATCTCATAAGCACACTCCTTATAAGAAAGGAAAAAAATCGTTTATAAATTACCGAAATTATTACAAAAAAGACTAATTATTCTAGTGTTTTTGTTCAGATTATTAGACTATAAAACTAGGATTTAAACTGCTTTGTGTATCAAGAGATAGAGGAAACAACAATATCTAAATGATAACAGTAACTCATCCATGCGTTTCCTGATCCTCTCCCTGGTCCCGCTTCTGGCAATTACATCGTGTTCCTGGTGGTGCTTCACTGTTATGCTGTTAGTTGAAAACATTTTGAAAATGCTACAACATGAAACATTTATCACTTGTATCCTTTTCTGTTTCCTTGGATATTAAATAATTTAAAGTATACAGTGTGGATTTTCAGTGTCGTTTTATAATATTTGTCTTTGTTTATTTTGCATCACGACTATAGTTAATCCAAACTCTATCTATCTTGTTGTACATACATATATACATACATTTTACATTTTCAGGGGATAAACATGTGAATACAACAAAGAGTAAAAGTTAAATTATTAATTAAAACACAAAGGCAATAAGGATAGTTTCCATTAGTCCATGGTAAACATCTCTTAAGGGCATACTCTAAGAGGGGAAAAGATTTTTAAGGTAATCAGTTTATCAAACAACAGGAAACGCTTGATTTAGAAGCACTTAAAATATTTATTCCATAAGGGTATATAATTTATAATAAAAGTAGCATATATTTTAAACAAAATGTTCAAAATTCAAGCTGAATTTAAAAAGTTTTATATATCTTTTTACAAGTAATCTTGAAAAATAACACATGTAGAATAATGAAAGAAATGATTTATTAATTATTTCTTCATAGAGAAGAGCAAATTTAATTCGACATTGCATTATGGATACCTATTACCCAGACACAAAAAATTTCTCTTTTGTCTGCCGGGGATGTAAAAATTTCTGTAAATATCCCAACATTGAAATCTGCAACAGGCTTTTGCAAGCAATGCTTACCTTTTTTTTATGTGTGTGGTTTGTCTAAGTTCTGCTTAAATTTGACATTGTTGGTTATCATTAATGTTGGATTTCTGAAATCCCTAAAGGTTTTATAAACTTCTTTGGGTACTGTCTGCATGTTTGGGTCAAGATTATTAATTTATAATATAAACTTGAAATTAACTGAACCTTAAAAAGTAATTATTGATAATACGGTACGACAAAGCAAAAACCTGTAAAACCCACATAAGGGGTTTTTAAGTAACCAAATTAGCAATAGCGTTAAACGTTCATATCGGAAATGAGACCTAATTAGTGGGTATTTACAGCAATATATTTACACATACTCTAAACTTAATGATTGAACTTATCTTTAAAATAAAGTTTTAATTACATGTTTGTCTTTATGGTACAGTTGTACTCATATAAGTGTATAATCACATAACATTAATTAGGTTGAATTTTTGGTATTAGACGTGAGGTGAAGCCACAATTGAAGATAGTAACTAGAAAACACATGAAAAATACGCAACTAAGATATTGAAGTTATTCATATCCAGGGAAGAAGGAAAAGAAGAGACTTAGTTGTTTTATTATATTCAATATTTCAGTAAGAAGTCTCAGATTCGCAGCGTAGAGTGTAATCATTACCTAAAAGGCAACGAGGACCAGGGCCAGGATCATGATTTGCAGCATGCTGTTATTGTTCAGAAATCACGGATTCATATTTACCATCTCTCGTCACCCAAACCATTTTAGATCTCAGCTTTAGCGATTAATTGCACCACAAAGGATAGATCTTATTGAAGAAAGTGCGATTACAATGTAAACTAATGTTTTATCCTCATTCACTTTTTTATTCACTTAATATTTTGGACTAGAAATATTACTGCAATCATGAAATTCCATTGATTGGTTTTGTATAAATGGCAGTAAATGTTTTTGGCCTATTGTTAACCCCCATACCCAATGCGTTCAGGTCGAAATGTTTCTACCTGTTTTTCTCAAATAGAACAAGTATTCATATGAATTCGGATCTGTTTTTTTACATACTAGCAGTATGTAGTATGTATACTAGTACTAAACTCCGAAATTAGATTATTTAAGGAGCAAGCAAAATAACTGAGACATCAAATGATCAAAATCAAAGTTAGCGGTAATCTAAATAAAACTGGTTATAAATGCACATCATATAAAAAAAAATTAAAATTTACACATAAGCAAAAGAATTTACCTAATGTCTAATGTAGAACATTTAGATAATTACAAAAGTTCAAAAAAATCCTGATATGCTAATTAATGACAAACATGTTTTTAGCGTAACATTTGTATTTTTAAAAGCTTTAAAAATATAAGTTTACTATACATAAGTTAAGGAAAAAATGTAGCTACCTATTTAGTTTAAAACACCCACGTTCATTTAGTTCGGTTATTTGTTTTATTTTTATATGATGTACCTTAACCTAGTACCTGAAGATGAATTCTCTTAATTTGAAATTCTCGTGGTAGTAACAAAACACTATAAGAATGTTATATGTAGTTTATAACTTTTAATGTTTTTATTTAATTTAAAAAAGTTACCCTGTTGCCATACCTATGTTTTACAGCCGTAATAATATTTCGTAGTGGGCTGTATTTTAATAATGAGTAAAAATTAGTTTATGTTAACTGCTACGTACTAGGAATCCTGAAATTAATTATTTTAAGTTGGTTATTAAATAAAATAACTTATATAACACAGCGAATGTTGAGTTCAGATTAGTTTCACCTTCCGCTTAGCGCAGCGTCTGAAATCAGACGTTACCAGATTTGGATTATGGAATCGGGAATCAACGTCTGTCAGAAGAGTTCAAAAGAGTATACAGAAATATAGCAGTTTTTTGAAGCTGATTTCAGCCATAATAGTTATATTTACTTTATTAAATAGTTCCTTGTTACAAATTGTCAATAGTAGTTAAAAGTCAAATCTTCATTGCAGAGAAAATTTAATTAAATAGAAATGCAATAAATTATAATTAAACTGAGAGTTTCATACCACAACCCTCTCAAATAGCCATTTATTTTCTCATTCTAATTCATTCATCACCAAATACTCCGGCTTCAATCAGGTACCATTCAATTGATCATAATGGCCTCTCAATATATTATCAATAACTCGTGTAAAGTATGTGATGCGTGTGACACCAAACAGCGTTTCAAATGAGTTGTAAATGTTTTGAGCGTTCGGGAAATGTTTACGTCAATTTTATATCTGTTTATCAGATGAACTCAAGCCTGCGAGAGCAAGCGTTCAGGAATCGTCGTCCTGTTTTTTTACAGTGTGGTGGTTCTCCCTTTCTCAGTACGAGTCTATTGGTAAATTCACATTTTGACATACAGTATACAGATATTTTCCATATCTAGAGGCTTGCTAGATGCAGCAGGTGTTAACTTTTGAAAACAGGCCTGCACGGCTTTTGGAACTTTAGAATGACTTGGAATGGATGCTTTTACAGTTTAAGCAAAGAAAATCGTGTGTTCGAGCAAACACTTCAAAACCAGTCCGTTAGTAGAGTAGTATTTGGCTAAGGACCTCTAAACATGAACGCCTGGAACTCGTGATCACCCAGTCACCTCTGAGAGCTTGTGAGACAGTCAAGAATGAGACACATCCAAAGAAAATTCTCTTTAATAGCAGTAGCATTGTAAAATATATGAAAATCTAAAAATTCTCAATATCCAACAAATTTTACGATCTGCCATTAGCCGGGAGATCCTAGAGACTTCCAAAACGTCCCTGCATCGGGAACTGTCAGAAGCTAACACCTTCCAAATTTGAGACATGTTAGAGGCATCTAGGTTCCAAATATCAATCACTACTAGGCACCGGAAGCACCAAGATCCCAGAAACTCCCAGAGAGCAGGAGCTGAAACAGACCGAGAGGTGTCACAATTTTAATTCTTCTGAAACCGCCTGCAGTGTCAGGTTAGGAACTGATAGAGTGTGAGAGTTCCAAGGATTTTGGCCTCCTAAAGACAGGTAACTACAGGAGGTCAGGCAGCTCTCAGAGGATGAAAGATCTTAGAGGCTAAGAGCTTTTAAGGCCCGGGAAATTCCATAGTTGCTCTCCCGTGACAGAAATCTCTTAGAGAAAAGTAGCTCATAAAAGCTGGGAGCTCATAGTCTAGAAACTACCCTAAAACTTGAAGCTGGCTTGAGCCAGAAGCACTAAAATTCCGACTGTTTACATTATTTCAACGTTATTTTAATGTAAATTCTTGAGGCTTATAAGAAACAATGAGGTATGGAGAAGTAGGATTTAATGTACCCGTTATTTTTAACTGCAAAGGAAATCTATCTTAATCTCGAGACAAGTGAGGTAATATATAGTTATATGGGTTGTAAAAATACTTGAATTTACCACTAGAAATATCTTAGGAGAGCAGAATTACGTACAAGTAAACCTTGTTGAGTGGCATAAAACATCGGGGGTTGCAAATACGTTATAACTTTGTGAGCAATCATAAAAGTTAAGTATGCATGAAACATGACTTTGCTGATGATTAATATCACCTACTTCATATTCTCATAATAAACTAAAGTATCCCGCAGGATAAACTATATGTCATGTGTGGAAAATAAAATTAGTGAATTGATTAGATCTAAGTTTAACTTTCAGAAAGAAGTAGGTAGAAAAGGTGCAATAACATTTTGACTGCGCTTTATTTTGTAAAAAGGCCAAGAGTATTCTTAAATTTAAAAAGGTCATATCTGAGAGTTTAATATTGTATGCTATAAAATTAAAATATCAAAGAGCTTTTTATTAATAGAGAACGGTTTCTCACGAAATAGATTATACATGTGAAGAAAGGTTTTACATCCTTTGAAAATATATATTAAAAGCCATATTACTACTGCTTTTTATATTATATTATACTGCTTCTGGAGTGACAGGATATTTTGGAAAGGTAAGGTTAGGGGTAGGGACCGCCTTCTATTGAGATCTATAAAAAATAATTTAGGGTAGTAATCTCATGTCCCCTCGAAAGATAGGAAGGTCAGCTTTGAACCGACCTCTTCAGTCAAAGCAGGTAGGAGGTGGCACACCCTTTTGTATAGGCAGGCAAGAACCTTTGACTTTTATAAAGCGAACCCTACCAACTCCAACAGGCATCTGCCAAAATAGGCTGTCGAATTAACCTGACCCCAAGAGTCTTGAAATTTGCGGTTAGTGATGTTCCGCTTCTGGACATCCATAAGGTTGGCGAGATTTAAGTGACACATCGGTTTTTGTTGTGCCTAGTGATTAGTTCAACTGGAAGGTATAAAAGAGCCAGAAGTAATCTCTGCTGGGTTGTATATATAGTTATACAAAGATATATCACAACTGTGTTGGAATAAATATAATAGTTTTTTATGATGGAATTTAAAAAGCCTCTACCATGATATGTATATTCATGTAAAATATTAATTTGTTAAATTACAGGAGAGTAATCAATGTCAACTATGCAATGAGTATAGAAAGTTAATTAAAACCAGTACTGCAACCTTACTAGTGTTAGGACAGAGGTTTGAACATTGCAGACTGGTTATGAAAATAGTTATAGCCTAAGTTTTGTCCGCGGCATACAGGTGTTGAACAGGTACTAAACAAGCAGATCGGCGTAAACTGTTTGAAAATTAAAAGTAATAGTATTTAATCCTCATCCTCTCTAACCTACTTTTCAAATAATGTATTGTTTATTTAATAAGTTATAGCTATGGTAAGTTATTTGCTCTAAGGAACTTTATACCTGTAAAGAATGTTACAGGTCTGCATATAATGTTATGTAGACCATTTAAATTAGATACATCAAAGTGAAATCTCAAATCTAAAAATTTTCTTTTCGTTGCAGATATACTATTTAGTAATGACATGACATATCGAGTATTTTTCCTGAATATTGGATCTAAATTATCATAAATTAACCACTTTGACGTTAATGTAAGACGAGAAATAAAACATGTTTATCTCTATAGTATGTATCTGTTCGGGTAATCTGATAAAAAAATCGATTTAATATTAATGTTAGTCATGACGTAAAACAAGCAAGTGAAGATGAAAAGCATTAAAAAGAAAGATGAAAAATACAACAGTGTACATATTAATATATTTTAAATATCCATAGACACAACAAACAACAGGTACCACAAAATTTTTGTTAAACTCAATAGTGTTATTTACAAAATTGGTTGAAAACACGGTTATAGAAGCGCGACCTGGAACAAGTGCGATGACCAAAAGCTTGACAAGGACCAGATCCTTTTTCATTGTTCGTTTTAATGTTCAATTCGTTCAACACGCAGTACGGGGAAAATCTCCACCCGAGTACGCTAACGAAGACCAGGATCGAGACAAGGAAATATAGATGAGTTACTTTATTGATTTATAATTCAAAGTTTTTTCTTCCGTTTTTTTCTTAATGAAATCAGTTATTTTTTCTATCTTAGATATAGCAATAATTAAAAATAGTAAATACAGTGGAACAGTTCCATTTGCAGTTAAAAGGATTATCATTTTAATTGAATTATACAATAAGTTTGTTGTCTTGTTTTATCTTGACCTAAAAATAACTTTCGTATTTTTTGTGGACGAAACGTAAACACTTGTGATTTATGGTAATAAATCCCTTCAGTACTCTAAGTGTACAGAAAAGAAATCAGTTTACAACTATCTTCTTCAACATAGCCAAAGGTTTTAAAATCCGTTGTCAAAATATTTTATAAAAAGGTATAAAGGTTGCCAAGAGAATTACTTAGTTAAATGTGTCTGAGAGAACTCTTTCAAGCATTTTTATACTATTTTAAATATCGAAAATAATTTTAAATTAGTAAATGTTAGCTCATTTAAGATTAAAATTTATAATGTATTGCATTAATTTGTTTAATCTGAATGATTTCTAAAAACGGTGGTAGAGATTTGAGGAGAATTATGGTCTTTATCTTCTAATTTATTCAATGAGATGATGAGATTACCACCAGAGCTCTCTTCAACTTTACAATAGCCGATTGAAATTGCCAATTGAAATTATAACAGTTATATAAACAACTTCTTAGATTCCTATGTCACCAGGTAGTTTAATTTACACTATTAATGATAATTTTACTCTTAAGAAAGTAAATTAAAATTCTATATAAGGAAAATAATGCCCGGGTTCTACTTGGAGAAAA
>NW_025780591.1:0-47651 GCF_021130785.1 Homalodisca vitripennis | reverse complement strand
ACAAGTTTTGCTAATACATTTATCTATGAATACATGTTATTTTTGCATATTTTATTACTTAGAATAAAATAGAAATATACAGTAGTAATGAAATAATTACCATAAATTATTTTTTTGAAAAAGTAAAAAAAGTTAAATTTTGCCATTATTTAAAAATTTTGCGAAAAATTTTCATTCAGCAAAAATATAAAATAGTTTCTAAATGCTTGTACTATATCAAAATTTATGGTTTATAAGTAATAGGAAATATTATGTAGTTAGAAAAACTATAAATATAACTAAAGATATTGAAAAAATATAGAATAACCCAAACAGTTTTATTATATATAACCAAAGAAATTACAGGAAATATATATTTTATTGTGAAAAACTATCTATTTACCAAAAATAAATAGTTTTACTTCAGAGCTAAAAAGAGTGCTATAAATAACGTTTAGTTAGTGAAAAGAATAACAAACTATGTGAAATGAATTTTAGCCAAGTCATTTTGCCATAGCCTACACAAAGCCGGTAATTTCTCAAACATATTTCAGTAAATAGAAATTGATTTATTCTAAAATATATTATGTTTACACTACTACGGACATCAAACAAAACACTACACATTAAAAACGACACTAAAAACACGTGTAAAACTATTAAAAACTTACAAATATCCACAGCTCGGCACGAAAGTGATACAGAACGGCAGCGGCAATATAGCGGTCACAAACAAACGGCGTCGCGTTTTCTTTTACGTTCAAAATAACAAGCTTGCTACGTCATAACCATAATACAAAGAGGAATAAAACTCATCTGTTCCTTAGCATTTTTCTTCCCGAATCCAATGGTGCATGAATTATAGCGATACGTTACCGGAGTATATTATAAAAAGTAATTATACGAGGGAATGTTTGATCGACAAAATTTTGACGGTTAACACCACAAAAGCGGCATTAACCGACATAATTATGTCGATTAACAGTTCTAGGGTTGTGTAACGAGTGTAAAAGATCCCCCATTATCGGAAAACAGCTAACTGCTGGAATCAAATCCAGTGAGAAGCGAGGATGAGAGTACAGCCATTAGGCAGGGGTGTCAGGGTGCTACAGTATCCGTTATCTGGGACTAAGTGCGCAAATACTAAAACTATCTAGAGACTCACCCCCCCCCCCCTTCCCGAAACAAATCCTTGATACGCCTATGCCTGTGCATGTTCGTGTTTTTTCCGAGTCTATTTTAATACTTTAATTGTTATTACACAGTGTTTTATTTCAAAAGTGTTAAGAAAAATGTAAATATCTTAAGAATGTGAGATTTGAACCACTTGTGGCGACGTAGTTGCCGAGTGTTCAAACGTTTAAGGAACGCTTAACTCTCAGCAGAGACTTTATCAAGTGATACTTATGGGGTCAAGAAATTGCAAATTAAGAAAAAAAATCTTTGTTTAAATGGATTTTTTTGCAGAATTTTATGGACAATGAGGGCTGAATAATAGCTCACCAATGCACAATCCAAAAGGAACTTTGACTTTAACCTGGCAGTTATAAGAAGACAACTAAATAGATTATTTCTTTGGAACTTGCAACTCGAGATTCTGTAAATTACAATTTCAAGGGACTGTTTTCAATGTTCTTGAGGATTTCAGGAACAGAAACCGGAAATAAAAAACACCTGTTTTGATGTAACAGACACAATAGTATTGCGTCACGTGTTTCCTAAAATAACGGAATATTGTTTTAACTCTTCTCAATATCTGAGAAGAAAAGTGAACATCTGAGTTCTCAGGATGTAAAGATCTGAAGTCAACAATTCGCAGAGGAGCCGTCCTTACTTCTAAAGATTAGTATGGGTCAACAGGGAAGTTTACAACGTGATAAGAAGATAGACATTATCTTGTTTGCTGGAAGTGACTGTGTTGTGTGCGAAAGATTGTTGGTCAAAGGTCAAGCAACTCAGGCTAGAAATAGCCTGTTACAATAAGTTGGCTATCTAACACAATAAATACCCCCAAGCTATTTAAGTACAAAGTGTTAAATGTTTATAGATTGAGATAAATTTCATTCTATTTTATTTTGTATTTATACATAATTTAAAATCTCCTAATAGTAACATTATTTTGTTAGTGAAAGTTTGCGCAAACAAAAAATGCAATATTAAAAAGAAAACAACATAAATAATAAGTCACTTATGTCATGTTATGTTTTTCGTGATTAATACAATTTATGAGCACTGTCAAAGAGTATATGTAAAAATAAAGCTGATTATTACTGAAATTGGTAAATGTTCTGTATGTCCTCATTGTGCTCTAGAAATAACGTGTTTTTCCATGAACCATTCGTTTGGAAAATAGACTATATAGGTCATTTTATACATCTAACTGAGTAAATAAATGCGATTAAAACGAAACTGATAACAATCTTACGGAATCGTTTTCCGAACATATAGATTTTAACTGTTATTTTTTATAAGAGATATTTTTACAATTTTACCACCTTCCATCTGTCCGCTGACCTGTTTTGATTATGATAAAATCGTCTAACTAGGGTTATGATTTAAAACAGGTGAGGTACGATTTAGTTTGGGACAGGAAACCGTTATAAAAACTGAAATAAAAACAAAAATATTAAAATTATAGTAGCCTAAAATGGTCATCTTAATTTGCCGTTATTTATTTAGTCTAACATATCACTTGAAGTCTAGAGTAGATAATATTTGACTAATAAGAATAAAATAAATTAAGTTTTATAAAGTAACAAGTATTTACAGCAGCTAGTTACGATTCATTTCCTACTACCGTAACGTCCAATAACAGCTAAATGAGAGTTTATTAATTGTAAACTTAGCTTCTGACTGTGATGATGTCACTGTTTTGACGAAACGCGTTATAATCTTTCAACATTGTATACCACATAATGTAGATGTATAATTTAACTAGCAGTTACCCGCGGCTTCGCACGCACTAGGCATTGCGGGTGCTCTGTATGAGCACTGCTGGTTCCAGTGAATTATGTTTCCGACGCTAATGTTGAGTATTTTTTGCCACAATCAAGAAAATATGTTAAAAATCATATAATTATGGCCATTGTAATTTATTTTGGCCTTAATACTTTTGTTCCATAGTTGATCATGCCTTTTTCTTGATCAGGAAAATAGATTTTATACAGAAAATATACACAACTCTGAAAAGCCTACTAGTGTCAAATAACAACTAATATATGTTTCATAACATTCTTTAAATTTATAGTAAAAGAATACTTTGTCTTGTATATATGCACTGCTTTACACGCAGTTTAGGTGTTGCACGTGTATGACCAGTGCTGGTTCTAGTGAATTCTATTTCCGATGCCAATGTCGAGTTTGCCTTGTTTAACATGATCAAGAAATTACGCCAAAAATGTATTTTTATGGCCATTTTAATTTAATTTGTTGTTTAGTACTTTTTTGTTCTACAGTTAATTTTGGCTTGTTTCCCGATCAAGAATATATCACAGAACAGAAATGGGTACTTCTGTCGAAAAAGACTAAGTTGGATTTTATAACAGTCTTCAATTTATAGTACAAGTTAGATGATGTTTATCTTTTATATCTAATACCAAATATCTGAAATGTACGTTAACAATGGCACTATTTACATGTTTGTGTCTGTATAAACTGAAAAATATGTTTAATATTCTACAACTTTTAGACCTGGAATTGGTACATTAGTTCAAAATAAAAGTCCAGGAAACTTTCATTCAGCATAGTTCTTCCCAACTGCTGGACAGGGTTTCCTCGGAGACGAATTCTGAACATCTTACATTATACTACATTTTCTAAGGTAGATGAGTTACTAACTTAATCGCTGAAATATAAAACGGAGTGAAAATTAATGTTTACTCCTTTGAGAATTTACACACTACAAATGTAAACAGATTTATAAAAGTGGTTAACTTAATGAAACATATGATTATGCATCACAAAACAATATTCACACATAACATTTGATTACACTTGACAGGCCGTTTCAATTAATATTTCGCAACTTTAGAGATTAAGATGGGATTTTTGCTATTTTACAGATCAGTGGGGCGTAAACCGGAGGAATTTTGAAAATAAAACATGTCTATAATCATCCCAGGTACTCTAAGAATGTACATGTGAAATTTCAGTGCAATCGATTGAATTGTTTATGCGTGAAAGCAAAACGAACAAACAAAGGAACTTTATCATTTATACAATTATTAGGATTAGGATATTGACAAATACGTTTAATTCTTATTAGACGAAAGTAATTAAGTATTATTAACGTATTCTAGACGAAATATGAACAAACTGATTAATGTTCTATGAAGATAATTTAGTAACTAATCTAAGACTCGTTAGTGAGATAATGTTTTAGCGTTATGGAAAATTGTACCTCCTTTTTCATTTGATATTTTCTTCTTTTTTTGTTATTTTCTTGTTATTATTTTATATTAATTTTTGTTCTACCTCTTATTTTTCACTCAGCTTTTTTACTTTCCCTTACTTTTCTTTTTACTCTTATTTTGTCTTATATGTTTTCTTTCTCTTATTGTCTTGTTTTCCTTTTCCCTTGTTACCGCCGTAGAAATTTAAACATTTTTAGGTACAATAACTTTATAAAATATTGTATCCATATTTATCATGTTTTTTCCACATTTCTCTGTGTGTTCTTACAATCCTCCTCCGAGTACCGCATCGCTTTGAGACTCTGCAGGAGATTACTGTGATCCTATCAAAAGAAATAATAACAGCTCTGTGCCTGAGCTCTGTGTGGGGCACAATGTCACAGTAATCAATATCCTAGCGGTAGTGTATCAAAAGATGTCTTAAACCGGATATAATGCCGTATTACCGGATCAAAGAGCGGATCCGCAAATATAAGCTCTCCAGCAACTGTAAGACATGTCTCTGTTTGCGCGCCTCTCCACGAGATCTCTCACGGCACATGTTTGCTTTCAGGATTCTCAGTAAAGACGTTTCACCTTACCTGCGCTTTAATACTTCCACGTACATTTTATATCATGGATACAATTTTTCTTAAAAATTATCGTATGAATGAATAGTTTAACAATTATTTACTGATTTACAAAAATATAAAAGAATAATTTTTATCTAACTTTCAAATTATCTGAGTTCATTATATCCATAAAGATATTCACCCTTGCTATACGATCATCAACAAAATAAGTTATTTTTCTCTTACCGTGTGTTATCAATTATATCTTTATATTACAATAATAATCTATTCGTGTGATTTCAAATTATCTGAGTTGATTATATCCATAAAGATATTCACCCTTGCAATACGATCATCAACAAAATAAGTTATTTTCTCTTACCGTGTGTTATCAATTATATCTTTATATTACAATAATAATCTATTCGTGTGATTTCAAATTATCTGAGTTGATTATATCCATAAAGATATTCACCCTTGCAATACGATCATCAACAAAATAAGTTATTTTCTCTTACCGTGTGTTATCAATTATATCTTTATATTACAATAATAATCTATTCGTGTGATTAGTATGGTATGGAATTTATATAAATATAAGTCACAAAAGTTTAAAGTTTATAATGCATTTTTTCGTTAACCAACCCCATTCAAATCAAACATTTACAAAATGGTGTAAGTTTTACCCTTTCAAAGCTGTACAATATCAATATTAAAATCATAATATACAACAAAAGTAAATGGTTTTATTACTCTAATAAGGTTTAATAATTGTATTCCAATATTAACCCAAGATTCCCATTGGTTCTAGTTATATACCAGATACCTAGACCAACATATATAATCCTACATATATCAAATATAATCACATACCATAAATAAAAGCAGATTAGCATATTCAAACCCTTTATTATAACAGATTTTGTTCTTATAACTTTTTGATATCTGACTATGTTTCAATAAGTGTGTGGATAAAGTAAAACAACACAGATAAATATTCATGTCTGAGAAGTATACAATAACATGGGAGCATACACGAGTGGACACGCATACTATTGTAATCCTTAAATGGTTCAACAAAACACGTCACGATTGAGTCTAAGAAGAATACCTCAAGTAGTTCGTATGTCATGTTGTGGAATGAAACGTTTCAGTATTGTAACAGTTTACATTAATATGTGTGAGGCGTTTTCTCGGTTAATTCAAAATACACACGACGATCAAATTAAATATTTGAAAACATAGAGAACAACATTAAGGGTTTTAAACCCTGCGCTTGCATTTTTACATATATTGGCTATAACATGTTCAAAGGCCGCAGAAACATGAACATAATGTATTAATATGCCAGCCATCACAGAGTTGCCATAACAACAACTTTGTGCAAATTAACTTTCACAACTGTTTATGAATCTTCACATTGGAATATATCTATGAGGATTCCAATAGCATATGAAATTTACCTTTCTTTTGACTGTAGCGGAAAGGATATTTTCATCATTGGAATTCCTCTACGCTCAGTAGTCTTTCTCAAATATCCTGGATTCGATATGCACCACCTGGTTATTTCAAACTGCAACCAAACAAAGTAAAACAATACGTAGTTGTTGATTTTAAAAATAAACCTTATCGTCAAAAAATTGTATTTGATTTTCGAATATGCTCATGAAAGTTGTGTTACAGTCATTGAAGATTTCACAGGTGACCAAACATAAGGACTAGGGAGGGATGGTCCCTGACGTAACACACCCTTGTAATAGGGTATACTCCCCTACAGTGGTCTGATAGTGTTTGAGGTATAACGTCCCGGGCGGTGTGGGCTGTAAAACAAAGACAGTTGATAAAACATGGACAAACAGCCCGGTATTGCGGTAATGGTAGAGTACACACACTCCCCCACGCGCACACACTCTCGTGCCTCTTACTATTGGGAGGAGTGCTAAACAGTAGTATCCCTCGCCAGACGTGTCCTCGCATGGTCATCCAGATCTTGGAATGTTTCAAAATTGTATTTAATATGCTATTTACAACGAATTTACACAATTTGAATTTCAATGCACAATTTTAAGTATGAACTAATATGTTTCCAAAAGTTCTTCGTTTCTGTAGAGGATTCACATTATATTAGACATGTCCTATTTTTTACAATGTAGGCCTAACTTACGTTTTAGCTTCATGTTCTAATTCTGATAACATGTAGACTGTTAAGGTAATAAATCAGATTATTTCGCCTGACATATATATTTATTTATGACAATGAAGTATCTGTTGAGTTTTATAGTCTAATATATTGTATCTAATTGAACATTGGTTTAAGGACATTTAATAAACCGTTGGCCTCACAGGTAAATCATAAGACATTTAGTAATTAATGAAAATAACAATAATACAACAGCAACATAAATTGTTAGTTTAACAAGACCAAATTTTAATGTTTTCAATATCTGTTTTGACTAGGAAAATAAAACAAGCTTTGATTAAATTAATTCCATTATTTTGTAACGTCTGTGCTACAGTACACTATGGGCCAAGAACATCGTCGACTGGTTTAAGTTGTTCTTAAATTTCTCCAATGTTCAAAAGTAATATATAACACATTCAAGTGACGCATGATCAGTTATCCGAATCAAACAACATTACTTTTGTATTAATGCACCCGCATATCAGTTATGAATACAATTACAATTGTATACAACTGGGCTTATGCCTATGTTTAAATGTTCGTCTGACACACGATTTTCAAAAACCCTGAGTATACGCTGTAAATGTCAGGTATATACTGAGTGACCAAACTTTAAGTTTTTTTCAACTAGACTTCGTGTAGTATGCACGACACATGCATGTTTTTTTGATGATTAAAACTGCAGTAGATTCGAGTTGGCTAAGAATTAGCTTTGCGATATGGTTAACTAACTCAGTATAAGCGTTGATCACGTAATAGTCCATGATAATGTATTCCAAAGTCTGTTGCAGTTCTAAAATCTGTTTTGACAGTGTGTCATTTAGAGGCAAACAATAAAACACAGGGACCCTTGAATCTTTCAGTTAGATTTCTTCGCAGACCGTGGGGCAGAGCCTTGTAGTCGGGTGTATTTCACATCCATAAAAATACATCTAGAGTATAATAACAAACTTTATACTGACATATTACATACTGATAACACACATGCATATAAAAATAATAATACTTTTAGGCACAGAAACCGCCGTACAAAAATTCTAATTAAGTATAGAATGTTAAACCTTTGGTAGTGGTCTTTAAGTAAAACTCACATTGATTTAGAAATATTGAAAAACTAAAAAGTAGTTGATTGTATCTTTCTGGTAAGTCTTGAAAAGTGCATTAAATCGGTACTACTTAACTACAGCTATAGAATATAATATTAAATATCAACACTACTCTAGGTACAATGCAACATTTTATACTGTATATCGACATATGAAAAATTTAATTTAATTTCATTATGTTGAAATAAATGGAAATTATAAACCATTCTCGATGATGTGAACACACGACACTATTAAGTATAACAGAAAAATTAATTAAAAATTAGTATAAACTCTAAATAACAAATAAAAAAAAATACAAATCTATAGTAATTGTAACTTGCTCGCAGTTGGAAAGTCCGACCGTTAGCTACTTATAACACAGTATAAACCATCTAAAACAGTGCTAAGTTCTTTTTTCGTTCATTATTATTTATAACTCGGCGATGAGAGAATACACTCTTTACTTCATGAGACGTAATTAGGCGATTGGGTCCTCTCTAAAATCTAGTATAACGATTATATTACCTTTGAGGATTATTATTATCATTAAGTGGTTTCTGATCTCTACTTATGATTATAAAAATAAAACCTTTGAAGCAGTATTTTTCAATAATACTAGAGTAAAAACTTTTTCTCACACATTCCAGCCTCCAGGAAAAATATATTAATAGACTGTGACTATTAAATTAAAAAATATATACAATCCCAAAGAAAGATGTAACCACGATAGATGTAAATGTGGATAACATAATCTGGACTAATCTTCAGTAAATAGTTTTAGATATAATTTAACCACCAGTAATATACATGCTTATTTTATTTTCTACATTGATAGTGGTGTGGCATTATATTACCCATTTTGAGGTTACTAAATCAATGAAATCTTTAATATTTTAATGTTACATCTATTTAAAGTTTATAAAACGTCCCACGATGTTCATACCAGGCTTTTTATGATTTTCTAACTTGTACAGTGTGCTAACGGGCGTTGTAGCTAAAAATATAAAACTGTCACATTGATCTTACTTTAATTATTTAAGTACAATATACGTTTACGTAAATAATACAATACAATGCGTGATATACAGTTATGTAACTAAATGTGAAACTGTTCATAAAATCAAAGGTAAAGCATATAAGGTTCAATGAAACACAGCGATAGGATTTTATTAATTTATATTTCATAATCCATTAGGTGTTATCAATGATAAATATTTTCCGCTGCAAATATATGGTGATTATAAAAATATATATATTTTTTTTTATTATTGTAAAGTTAGTCGCCAACGGGCCTCTCCGGGAACGTGGGAAAACACACTTCTATTCTCTATCGAGTCAACCGTTGGAACCCAGGAGTAACAGAATTTACTAAACATTACATTGAAATGTCTGTGCGTCTCAATAGGTTTGTTATATCAACTAATAATTGGACAGATGGGACCGCGGCCCTTTGTTGGCGAGTATGGGGGTACTCAGTGTGGCAGGACCGACAGTGTTTGCACAGTATTTGATGGCTATCACCGCACGAAGTGAGTGTTCTCACCGCCCTAGTTAGGCTTCCAGGGAGTCTGCGGGCGCAAAGGGTTGTCATTTCACCCCCTGAGAGCACAGAGGCTTTCTTCATAGGTGAAATAACCGCTACCCTTATGTAGCCTTCTCTCGGCTAGAAGAGCCCGCAGGTTGAGTGAGGGTTGAATGATTTTGTATGGATAGGTAGCGGAATTTGAATTGCATTATTGGAACACCAATGTTGGATAACGTAGCTATATGATGGGAATGTTTGATTCAAAGGAAATACAGATTTAAGTTCCATTTCACTTCTGCTTCTTGCAGCGTGCATCGTTTCGACGTCAGACACATTGGTTACAAAGGAGTTCGGTCTGGTACTCAGCATCTATCCAATGTAGTCGAGATGAAAAAGACATTTCTCGTTGTCTCATCAGGTGCATACTTGAGTGTAAAATTTTGTACACATAACGTAGCTATGGGAGGGCAAGAAGGTAGCCCGGAAAAATAGGAGGGGGGGGGGTCAAGAGACTGATATTTTCTCGTAGTGAACAGAAAGTAAGTCAAACACACCACAATCAACCCACTCATTACCCATTTTGTTCCTTAAGAAGTTCTTGACTTGTTTAAAATGTTGAGAACGATCTTTCAGCAGTATATGTCAGTAATATTGAGTTATTTAAATACTAATAATTGTTTGCTAAAAAAAGGAATTAAAAAATTGAAAAATTTGGGAGGCCCGGACTCCTTGGACCCCTCGCTGGCTACGTCTTTGTGAGAGGATTGATTCAATACGAATATTGAGTTAGCTCCATTTTACCTTCCTCTAAGTGCGGAATAATTGTAGATTTATGGTTTGACAAATAAATAGATTCACATTGCATGATCTTAAACAATGTACTCACTTTATACTCTAATTTAATAGAATGGTGGAGTCCGTGAGGACCGAATCCGCCAGGGCCGAATAGTGAATTCGTCCGCCAAGACCGAAAACGATACTTTCCGTCAGCTCCGAATGATTCGACGTTCACGGACTGGAGAGCAAATTATTCGGAGCTATCGGACTAAGACATAAAATATTCGAGGCTCACGGACGATTCTACTTTTCGCCACTCACGGAATCTAGGAGGATTCGGAGTTGGCGGACTGTCTCGTTATTCGGTCCTGGCGGACTCATGTGTCTTTTTAGAGGCGAAAATTAAAGATTCCTATAGAGTCGAATAAATTCGGAGCTCACGGACTGATGTAGAAACTCTTCGATGTTGACGGACGAATAATAGAATTTATCAGTGCTATAGGAAAATTTAAAGTAGAATCTTCAACTGTCCGCGAACTCCGAATTCATACCAATCCGCCAGAGCCGAATCAGCTCCATTCCGCCAACGTCGAAAAGAGCCCATTCCGTCAACGCCGAATCGTGAGGAGGGGGCAGTCATGGAGGGATACAAGTTTGCGATGGCTGCTGGCTCCTCCTACTGTCGACAGTAAATTACAGTCGCCTGGCTCTACACTCCTCCCTCTAACGGTACTACTCCGCTACACTTTACGTTAAGTGAAATGAGATAGCTATTTAAGATAGGTACAAAAACTTCAAAATGTCTGCTTCTAAAGAAAAATGTAGTAAAATTAACAGTAAATAGGAAATATTATTTTCGTATATTGTGTTATATTATTTCTTGGATTTTATAGAATTACTTTTAAATTAAAAGTTTGATTAGTACTTAACTAATGTAATTGATATTTACCCAAATGTTAATTATTTTTAAGTTACTCGTATAATTTCAATACTACGATGAAACATCTTTAACCTCATACACCATTATACAAAGGAATTCTAGGTGTATTATATTGACGAAAACATTACTTTATAGAAGGTTTTTTATCTTCAGTTTGTTCAAGAACTTACCTTGTCATCTATTAGGCCCAACATATAATAAATCTACACCCTCTTAGTTATAAACGATAGAACGGCGCAACAAAAAATGAGTTCGAACTAACACAAAACATAAGTTGAATGGTTTTCTAAAATTATTACCACATTTGAATCTTCCTTTCACTACAAAATTTACAATTTAATATGGTTTTACTGTAACCGTAGTATTTTGCGTAACAAATTGTTAATTGTAGTGTGATATCAGTAAAATATTTTTTAATGGGGAAAAAGATTACATGTTTGCAATCATAGATTGCACATATTTTATTATGTTACTCTCTCAACTTTTATCTATTACAAATAATGAATTAAGTTTTATATCCAATACTTTGATATACGATTTTTCAAGAATTGAAAACCCAACCAAGGTTACAAGACACATAAAACCAGTTAATTAAGTTGTGATACACTGACTACTTTGTTAGGATTAGATAAGATCATATCGTACGTATTATTGTAGCTTATATGCATTTTCCAGCTACTTGTTACCTAATACCAATAAATAAAGTACCAAATAGTTTGGTCTTTTGGCGGTTTCCCACTAATCCTATCCATATTTACAATATTACATAAAGCAATACATACAGTAGTAGAGATCAATCTTGTCTTAGTTGGAGCAATAGTACTTATAATATCCCTCGCAGATAAAGCCATGATAATCGCAGAAAGTTTGGAGCTGGTGAGGATTAACCAAAGTATGTACTGTATAGTTTTAGGGGAGTCGAATATGGAATTAATACCAATGATTCAAGATATTGAATATGTAGAAAATCCCTAAAGGAAATAGTCAATTAATTAACGGAATAGTCAGTTAAATTCTGTATAATGATTAAAATGTAGAAATCTATTTGGCTGTAAAAAAATAATAATGTTAAAAATTAATATATTGGATTAAATGAGTACACTTCATTAGGCATTTTACGTGAAAGCTTGTTATCCTTCTCATAAGTTATGAAATAATTTATGCTCACGGAAGTTATTTTTAATATTCAGTGTTTATAATCTGTGTCACTCGGTCAGCCAGAGCGGACGATGCGGTGCATGAGAGAGGGCTAATGGCCAGTAGCGTAGCCAGAAATTTCGTTCGGGGGGGGGGTCCGAAAATTTGGGCCCGAAACCGGGGGATCCGGGGGACGTTTTTGTGTGTTATTTGCCAATGAGTTCACTGGTAAAAGGTAAATACCAAAAATATGGAGCTTTAGTAACTACGCCTTATAGAAAGTGGAAAGATGTAATAGGCAAATACAACTCTCACAGCAACTCTAGTACCACAAAGTTCGATTCTGGCCGAATAGAAGGCACCAAAGTGATGTTGGATTCACTGGATAAGAAAGAAAAAGAACAAAACAGAGCTTCACTCAAGCGTATAGTTGATACAACTATATTCTGTGGAGAAAATGAAATACCTCTGCGGGGACATTGGGCCACTGACGGTCGAAATCCCTTTAGAAAAGGAGGGCAATTTTCGAGTGTTGCTCGGGTACAGATCAAACTAACGGTCGGAAAATGCACCGCAAAAACTCTACTGATTAGAAGTTCGGCTACTTTTGATTTAACTGATTGAGGTATTTATGAATGAATTATAATGACGATTTTTTGTATCATTACACTGTAGACGAGTATATAATTATCGGAAAAACATTTAAAAAATCACTTTCGGTCGGAAATAAAATACACCTGAAAAAACTCTAATGATTAGGTAGAACTTCAACTACTTCGGACTTCAGTTATTGAGGTAAACGTGGTATTTTTGATTGAGTTAGGACGACGATTTTTGTCATCATTAATACTCGACTACCTATATAATTATCGAGAAAAAAAATCACTTTCTGTCGGTAAATACAGAAGAAAAGCTCTCTACAGATTCAAGTTTTGACGATTTTGGATTTCACTGGTTGAGTGGTTGAGGTAAAATGGTACTTATAATTATGTTAGGACATTGATTTCAGATATTAATTCAATGCCGACTAATAAATATATATTTACCGAGAAAAAAAAACAAAAATAATCACTTCCGATCGGAATATACTAAGGAAAATGAAATAATACCTCAGTCAGTGAAATCCAAAGTAGTCGGAACTTCTTATCAGTAGAGATTTTTTTTCCGGTGTATTATCCGACCGGAAGTGATTTTTCCAACTTTTCCTTGATAATTAATTATATAGGTATTAGTCGGCGTTCAATTGATACCTAAAATCAATGTTCAAACATACTTCTAAGTACCACTTTTATCTCAACGACTCAACCAGTGAAATCAGTAGAGCTTTTCCTCGGTATTTTCAGACCAGAAGTGATTTTATTGTTTTCTTTCTCGATAATTAGTCGACGTTGCATTAATACCTAAAATAAACGTCCTAACAAAATTATAAGTACCATTTTTACCTCAACCATTCAACCAGTGAAATCCTAAATCGTCAAAACTTGATTCTGTAGACAGTTTTTCTTCGGTATTTACCGACCGGAAGTGATTTTTTTCTCGATAATTATATAGGTACATTGTATAGTTTAATGATAACAAAAATCGTCGTCCTAACTCAATCAAAAATACCACGTTTACCTCAATAACTGAAGTCCCAAGTAGTTGAAGTTCTACCTAATCATTAGAGTTTTCCAGGTGTATTTTATTTCCGACCGAAAGTGATTTTTTAAATGTTTTTTCCGATAATTATATACACGTCTACAGTTTATTGACACCTAAAATCAACGTCGTAACTTAATTCTAAGCAGTCATTTTAAGTCCTCAAGACGAATTTGAACGAAGTAGTCGCTAATTTAAACTGTTCGCCATGTTACGGTTCACGTTACTTTGCGACGTCACGTGACCGCGCCCTATAGAAATACCGTGATAACACTACACTATCCGAAAGGCCGAGCCCAAAAGTATCGTTTGATACTTTATGATTTAAACGAAAAGACAATTATATTTTTAACAACGGTCACTTCAATTAAATAAATCAATTAATTTAATGTTTGTAGACAAAAGTAAAGACAACTCTCCTTTTTTCTCCTGCTCCATGCTTTATTTTTTAATACGTCTTAAAATTTGGGGGGGGTCCGGACCCCCTGGACCCCCCCCCCCTTCGGTACGCCACTGAGGCAGGCCAGCTGCACGGACGAGCAGGAGATGATTGTGTAACATCGCCCATTGAACAGAGTCTCTGCACCTCGAGGTTTGTGGTCGTGTAACAGTCAGGCCCGCGCCGCCCGCACGCGTATTTACAACCCCAAAGTGGTCTCAGCAAACGCTCAGTCGGGTCTGCCGAGGCCTGGCGGGGATATCCGGATTGGCGGGCCCGCATATCCTATCTATTGCATCAGGCTGAGCCCGTGCATAATATTATGTAGACAAACATGAATTTTGTTATTCATTCGTGTCACAATAACGGCCTCTTCCACCAAATGGACATTCTCAAGTTGTAAAATCTACATTGAGGGAATACATAATGTTTTCTTTTCAGAATTAACAGAGTACTCGGTTTATCAATCTTGTACTAGACTTAGGTTTAGTGGCTCATAATATTTTTTTGATCACACCGATAAGTGCCGAAATCAATGACTCTGGTTTCATTGTAGTTTTCAAATGACTTGCAAATATACTCAATCAATACATAGTCTATGCATCAAAAGTTTTACATCATTGTAATACTACATCTTTCAATTGAACGCCGACTAATACCTATACAGGGTGAGTGGCTCTTGGTGTGACAAAATTTTTTGGGTTATAATGCAATGTAAATGTGATACAATGGCGGTTATAAAAAAGTCTAACTCCAAAACTTAGGTCTGAAATGAATTATTTTCAGTTTTTCTAAATGACCCGTGTTTTTGTACGTAAATCTGATATTTACTATAACACACAAAACGTCCCCCGGATCACCCGGTTTCGGACCCCCCCCCCCCCCCCCCCGAACGATATTTCTGGCTACGCTACTGTGTGTCCTCATCATATTTCTGAAAATAGATTTACCTTCACAAACAAAAACAGTAGTTGGGGGATGAACCACCTGCAATCTATTGCCTTAATATCACATAACGTAGTTTGGTCTGTTTTTCTCATTCTTCATATATTAAAAAATCGTAACTTTATTAAAATGGTACTTTCATGTATATATTATTACTATGAAGTTATAGAGAACAAGTTTTTTGTCAATTGGAATTAGTTTGTGTAGACATTCAACAAAGTTTATACAGTTGTAATTACATCAAGTTGGTTTAGGTTTTGTTAGAAATAAGTAAACCTCTTTCTTTCGACATATTTTAAAACTCGTTCAAATAGTGATCCAGGAACGACAGGAGATAATATTTTTTGTTACTAGCAGTTAGTTACCAATGACTTCGAACGCAACATATTCTTAAATATATTCTTAAACAATATTAGTTTTACTCCTCTTTACGATAAACTATTAACCGTTTAAACGGTTTAACATTTGGAATATCGTAGTTAATAAAAAACACAAATGCTGTAAGGTTTTTTAAAGGTGCACGATTACAATTCATGTTAAAACTCGTTCATGTTACCCGCGTTTCGCACACAAATTCCTAGGCTTTCTTATGAGCACTTCTCGCTGCAGTGAATTATATATCCGACGTCAATGTTAAGATTTCCTTGTTCAAAGAAATATGTCTAACAGTGTAGACTTGTAGTCATTGTAATTTATATTTAAAAAAATTAATGATGTAATATGATGGAGCTGTATAGGCTAGTATTTTTTTCAAACAGGAATAGACATATCAGGTAGCTATTATTTCAGTATCCAAGACACTTTCACAGTTGAGGGGTATCAGATGTTTGTTAATCGAGGTTTTTGCAAGCGTACCTTTAAAGTAGTGGCGCTCCCTTCTACGTCGATGGATTCGTTGAAAAAGTACCTTGAAAATCACAACATTATTTCTTTAAATATCACTTTTATTTATTACATGTGCAGAGTGTATACTTTTTTAAACCATTAAAATTATACCATTTACCATTTTGTGAACTATAACGTATATTGTGTACTTCTATATAGTAATTCTTATACAAATTCAATGGAACCGTTATTTTAAACTAATTACATCTCAATTTAGGTGATTATTTTACTACACTTTACGTTAAGTGAAATAAAATAGCTATTACAGATACGTCTCATAAAGTAGAGTACACAGTTAAACTAATCGCATTATAGGTACAAAAACTTAGAGGCCAAATTGTCTGCTTCTAAAGAAAAATGTAGTAAAATTAACAGTAAATAGTAAATATTATTATTTTCATATAATGTGTTGTATTATTTCTTGGATTTTATAGAACTATTGTAAAAAAAAAATGATTTGATTAGTGCTTAACTGTTGTAACTGATATTTATCCAAATGTAGGTAATCATTTTTAAGATACTCGTATAATTTCTATACGACGATGAAACACCAACGTAATGGAATCTTTCAACTCATACACCACTATACGAAAGAATTATAGGTGTAATTATTTTGACGGAAACATTATTTTATAGTAACAGTCAAATCGTCAATTTATGGAAGAACTGACCTTGCCATATATTAACACATAAAACATATACACCCTCTTCACTTTAACCTAAACAATCGCGTACAAACAATAAACTATTACAAAATATAAGTAGAATGGTTTTATAAAATTAATACCGCATTGGAATCTTCTTTTCTTTTCATTGTACAATTTACAATTCAATACGGTTTTACTTTAAACCTTGATATTTTGCGTAACAAATTGTTGATTATAGTAACTTAGTGATATCGGATTTATGCAAACACGAAACAATACATACAGTAGTAGAGACCTTTCTTGTCTTAAAGTTGGATCAATAGTAGTTATAATATCCCTCTCAGACAAAGCCTTGATAATCGCATAAAGTTGGAGGACCAGATAAAGACTAACCAAAGTAAGCACAGGTTAAGGAAGTCGAAAATGGAATTAATCTACCAATGATTCAAAATATTATTAAAAATGTAGAAAATAAACCAAGGGAAATAGTCAGTTAATTAACGTAATAGTCAGTTAAATTATGTATAATGAGTTAAATGTAAAACCCTATTTGGCTGTGGACAGAAAAAAATAATGTTTAAGATTATATATTGGATGAAATGAGTACACTACGATACATTACGAATTTTAAGCGCAAGTTTCTATCCTACTGATAAGTTCTGAAATAATGTGTGCTTTTTGTAGTTGTTTCTATTGTTCGGTGTATATAATCGTTCACTCGGTCAGCCAGCGCGAACGTTAGGTGCATGAATGAGGTTGCTAACAGTAGGCCACCTGCACATTGAACGCAGGTGCTGTGCGGACGAGCAGGATATGATTTCGTAACATCGCACATTGAACAAAGCCTCTGCGAGCATCCCAGTTTGTGGTCGTGGCGCATTCAGACCCGCGCCGCCCGCACGCGTATTTACAACCCCAAAGTGGCTTCAGTCGCCAGTCGGGTCTGCCAAGGCGCGTGGCAGAGATATCCGAAGACTGGCTGGCCCGTATATCCTATCTATAGCGTGAGGCTGAGCTGTCTATAACCTTGCATAATATTATGTAGACAAACATGAAGTATGTTATTCATTCGTGTCACAATAACGGCCTCTTCTATCAAATGGACATTCACAAGTCACAAAATATACATTAAAAGGAATACATAATGTGTTCTTTCCATGATATTGAATTATCCACAACTAAACAAAGAAATGTACATGACGATGTTACTTTAATATTAGTTAGGTTAAAATTAATATACGTGCTTGCCGATTGGAGTGTTGAGAATATTAATAATTGGCTTTTATTTTCTTTGAACAGTAGCTGAGAACCACTACCCTGCTTCGTCAGTTGCTTGATTAATTTTATTCTCTAAATCATCAAGAGATTTTGTTTTTATAGTGGTGTCGTCAGCAAACACAACTACAGATAATGTAGTTAGGTTAGGTGAAAAATCGTTCACGTAATTTAGAAATAGTAGTGGACCCAGCACTGAGCCTTGGAAAACGCCACGATCGTTGAGTTGTCAGTGGGAAGAAAACTTTATCGAAGACTTATTTTTAATTGTAACCTTTTGTTTCTTATGTGATAAATATGAAGATATTGAACTGTGAACTGAAAAGCCATAAATTCTAATTTCTTTAACATTTTTCTGTGTTCAACACAGTCAAAAGCCTTTGATAGGTCACAGAAAAGAGTTGCAGTATGATGTTTTTTGTCAAAATTGAAAAATAAAATTGTATCAATTAGTTCAAACACTGCCTAGGCTGTTGATGAGTTAAACTGATTTTTATACAAAATGTTATATTTAGTAAAATGTTTAAGAATTGTGATTGGGACTACTTTTTCAAAAAATTTAGAAATCACTGGAAGAAGGGGACTCAAGATCCTCATCCGCTTTAATTTTTAACTTGTTAGTTTCTCTATTAACCATCTCCCACATCGCGTGTGGCCTATTCCTCGCATCCAATATGAATCTGTCATTTGCCATTTTTTTGGAAGCAAGAATTACTTTCCTTAAGATATTACAATATACTTCTTATAGTATTTAGTGAGCTCTTGACAGTTCAGTGATTTCTGAGCTTCCATAATATTTTGATCACGCCGATAACTGGCGAAATCAATGAATCTGGTTTCACGGTAGTTTTCAAATCAATTGCAAATATAATTAATCAAAGCATAGTCTATCAAGAGATTTACATCATTTTAATCTTTCAAAAAGCTCACGAACGCTTCACAGTACTTGTTTGTATCATCCCTTTGGATCATCACAATGTTGCAAAACGATAGCACCATAGAGCTCTCCACTCCAAAAGAGTTTTAAAATAACACATATAGGTACTCCTTTTTCACGATTCTTAATTTATTAGTCCTCATACCATTGTTCTGCTGCACCGACTGAAGTCGCACTTTCTTCATTCTTGCAGTCTGCTTGTTGTACCTCTTGGAAACTTTTCATTTTAGTTTTCATATCTTATTTCAACACATTGTGTTTTATATCCCACAGCCACCTCCAGACTGCTTGACATACATGAAAGTACACAAAAGTAAATTAGATTTAGGAAAAACATTTGTAAAGAGTTTCGTCTAACAGAAATATAGTCACCTTGTCTGTGTTGTATTAAGCACTTCTTTAAGCAAACTATATGGTATGTTGTAGTTTTCTTCGGTATCTGGTGGATGAAGTACACAGACTAACGGTAGATCTCCTATTTTGTCAGTAGAAGGTAAAGATGTAAGGATTGTGTTTATTTGGTCACATAATCCACTAGAGTCTACAAAAGTTTTATAGTTTGTATCATTCTGTCGTTTCATGATTAGAGATACCTCTGATACAGTTTTAGAGTTTTCACCAATACTTACACGAAACATCTTTTTTTAGATAAGCCTTTGTTATCACAGGTTTCTGAAACGTTTCTCAATCTCTGCCTCCGAAATAGCGTTTCCTTCAACTGTTCATGTGAAAATGTGCATGTGAATAGACTGAACGTTTCTTTAAATACGAAAGTCACATATTCGGTCGGCTTGAGATAAAGAAAAATCGGAAAAAACTACCTGAAAAACTAATGCCTTCAGGTTTTCTAACAATACGTACACTTCTCATAATAAGCATATAATTTATTAGCAATACGATTACAAAATTTTTGGAATTAGTCTGTCTAGGATATAGTTTTGTTATTGTCACATAGAGCAATGTTCTTTGGTCCTTTACAAGACGAAGAATTCTTTCAGAAGATTAGTATAATACATACAAAAGAAAAGTATTTGATTTCATTCCTTTCCTTTTAAAAATATGAATAGCTAGTGATTTAAATTTGCACATTAAATTACAATTAAATAGTGTATTTGTGTACATTGTTTTCCAAAACCTCCCGCCTTACCTCAGGTCTAAATAAAATATGCGTATTAGACAGCTTTATTTATTTCTAAACTTGAGAGACATCGCTCTCTAAACACAACATGCAGAGTTCTAATATTGTCCAATAAATTGTCTGATAAATAGAATGAAGTGTGACAAAAAGAAGAGGCTCATTGATTTTCAAAGTAATCAAGTATTAGTGGAAAGAGTTTGATTTAAAAGAGGGAAAAGGCGATGAACTCGAAAGGAAGCTAGATCAGTAGGTATGCTGGCCACTATCTCTCCCCCTACCGGGGTTCTCACGGTTCTTATCACATGTCTGAAAATAGATACACCCTGACCGGAAAAAACAGTAGTTGGGAGATCAACGTCCTGGAATATCTTGTCTCAATATCACATAACGTAGTTCGATCTGTTCATCTCATAATTGATGGATGAACTAATCATAACTTTATTTAAGTGGTACTTTCATGTATACCACTAAATAACCATATGTAGGTATATATTGTCACTATGACGTTATAAGGAACAAGTTTTTCATCAAAGGCAATTAGATTGTGTACAGATTTAATAAAGTTTACACAGTTGTGATTTCATCAAATTGATTTTTGATTATAATAAGCAAAGTCTCTTTCTTGGTATGTTACAATCAATACTTTTTTCAACCTAGTTTCTTAACCCTCCATTTTTATTCTGGATCAGTGTTTCCCAAACGGTTTTTTCTCGCGGCACACAACAAAAAACGGCACACCTATTACTTTATGCCATTGATTAAGCTTAAGTACTTGATATAAACGTACTTATACAACAAAAATCAGGAAAATTATATTATTTATTAAAATAATATAATTTCCTTGGGTAAGTGAAAGAAAAAAATTACATTTAAAAGAAACTTAATTTATTTTAACTTATTGAGCAAAATATAGTAGTATAATACAACCAGTAAAAGTTGGAAAATATTAAACAAAATACTTCTTGATTTCCATTATTCACATTCTTGGTTAATGTAACACTATTTTCCGCTGTAGAGGTTGAACAACGAATAAGGCCAATTTCAAGTCGTGCTCTACTGTTTCTTTTTTACAACTTGGTCGAGTACAGGTGAAGCAAAAGATGGAAGTACTCCCCGCTTTCTTGTACATGGTCACTCATTATGTTTTTAAACTTTAGATATCGGATTCATTTTAGGCCATACGTCATGAGAAATTAAAATTTGAAATTTCTTAGGAATAAATTATTTTCTTTAATTTTCTAACCTTCTTATAAGTATTATACGTTTTCATGTAAATACTTGTATATAGGCTATATTTATCGTACTTCCATTCAAACGGTTTACATACTACCTGTTTCATCATCAGGTATTCCAAGAAAGGTGGAAGTCGAAAATTAACAGTTTTTGCCAGAATGGACCGATTTGTATTGTTTCACGCGTATTGGTACCAAATCGTGTTAGAGCAGTACGATTGTGTTTGAAGTGTCACAAAACAGTTGCGTTACTTAAAAGATGGATTATAAAACGACATTATGAGATCAAACACAAATAATATGCTGATATATTTACACCTGCCAGTAATCTTAGTAAATCTAAAGTTTACTGTCAATCTACGTATCTTCAACTCAAATCAATGACTGAGCAGGTGGAATGTGGAGAGGCTTCTTTACGTATTTCTTGGACTCTTGCTAAGCACATGAAACTATTCAACGATACTGACATAATTAAGGAACACATGCCCGATGTAGGCAATGTTCTAGTGATAACGGAAAACATGGTGTTGAAACTCCATTGTCTGCAAATTCACTAAAAAAAACACACATGTTTTGGTAGAATAAAATCATTTTTATTTGAAAGGATAGTTATATAATTCCGAATATTACATATTGGCTAAGGATGACTCTTGTAAAATTACTGTTGAAGCACAATTCATTATATTTGTACGTTTTTTGGATAAAATTAGAGAAACTTTTGTTGATGAGCTATTAGTTATTTTGTTGTTAATAGGAAAAACCCAGGGAAATACATAATCGAAGCGGTAATGGATTATTTCGTTAAATATGAGTTATATTTTAAAAAGCTTTTATCACTAACTACCGACGGTGCACCAGCGATTATTGGGTCAAAAACGACTAGTTCACCTACTAAAAATCAATGGAAACATTTACAGGACTGCCATAATATTTTGGAATTTTCAAAGAACTTATGAACTAAATTAAAAATGTCTTGTCCTTTTGTTGTATCAGGGAGATCTTTACAAAACAGGAATGGTTCAACTATAGATTTGTCATCAATAAACTGTACAAAAGTCACCACCAGTGATTATATAAGTATATGTATCTTTTCAGTGTAATTATACTAAATCAATAATTAAAGAGTCCATTTCGGTACGTTATATCTCTAAATTGTATGTGTATATAGATTAGTGCACAAACAAAAAGTCAAAAAGTTAGTTAAATAGAGTATAATAATACACATTTCACTGACTGCTCTAACGAGGCCTGTAACTTGTGGGATTAAACAAATTTAATTTGTAAGTTTGTCTGTCTGTCTGTATATCTGTCCGCACGAAAACGAACTAACCTACAAACTTAAAACTGTACCATAAAGCTAAATTAAATTAATTAAAGTTAAATTATGGTACATGTCACTCCATGGGATTTGGCTAAATGTTTAGACTACATTGGGCAACCGTGATAAAAACGAGACAGTATCAACATAAATAAATTTCAAAAATAAACTCATTAACATATTAACGCATGTAGCCTAACTATCCCAACACATATGTAAATTAATAGTGAATTAGTGTGTAGAATTTTATGATTTTAACACCGATATGAAACCCAATTTAATGAACAAAAATTTGAATGTATTATCTGGAAGATATGCCAAGAAAGACTTCATATGAAGGTTTAAAATTTTGCATGAAACTTCATTTATACAAGACTGAGTTTTATTATAGGTAATTTTAGTTTCAAACTCTATTTTGTACGATTGTTTGTCTGATTGTGCACAGTGCATCTTAAGAATGAACTGAGACATAGAATAGCAATTTTTTATGCAACCTCCGCGAATCCTGTTACTTGATCAAAATAATGTCAATAGATGAATTGCATCGAATAATAAGTTTTCACGGTAAGTATATAAAAACGGATTCACAGGTTAAACTATTTAAGTACTAACACGCTAATAAAATGAAAAGTAAATTTAATTTTCTTTGGTTGTAGTATTGCAAAACATATAATTTATGAAGGTGTAAAAAAATATATAGTTTCCTGGAGGTATCCTTCATGAAAGAGAAGTTGAAATGAATCATTATTATTATAGAATGTATCATATCACTAGAAGTTACTCACGGATTGCCTTGCAATTTCGTATGCTTTTTATTTGTGCACGAGTACTTCTTGTTCGAGTGAATTATATTTCCGACGCCGATGTAGTATGCCTTGTTGCCACGATAAAGAAAATCTGTCAAAAGTGTAATATCGTAACATTAAATATGGCCATTATAAATTAATGTTGTCTTAGCATTCTTTTCTTCCACAATTTTGTCTTCTATCCCGATCAAGAAAATATGTATACAGGGCAGGGAAAAGCTTCTCTCAAGACAACTAAGATGGGTTTTACAACCAACTTTATTTAAGCTTATAGTAAGTTAGATAGTGACTCTGTCCTTTATATTAGCGTCACAGTACTGACCAAGCACAGAATAAATTAACATTTGCTAAAATTTAGAGTTTATTTTCACAAAAACTGTTATTATCTTATCTGGATATTTTCTTACTCAGTGCTAAACAGCGGTTGCAGAAAATGTAGAGATAAGTGATGCTACTATGAAGCTCTCAGTACGTTTTCAAGCCTATAAATGTAACCAAATTGAAAATAGTGGTTAAACTATATAGTTAAACCTATGATTGTATCTACCGTCAGCAAACTATGTTTACACAAAACATACATTACACACATTACATTACATTTAACAGGTCTTTGAATACATTTCCTTGCTGCAATACAACTTCAGAGACCAAGATGAGGATTTTCATAATTTGGAATACGAATAGGCCTATATGTTAATATACAAACAAACTCACTTTCGCATTTATAATATAAGTTACGATGTAGGTCTCAAAAACTTATTTCGGTCAAAAAATTTCCACATTCGGAACTTGCAATCTTCTTTTAGTCTAAGATATTTCCAGTGCCATTGTGCATTTTACAATGTACCTTTTGTCTATGTTATCTGCATTTCACTACTGACCAAGCACTGTATACCTAATATTTTATAAAATTAAAAGGGTTAAACTTCTTTCAACCTTTTTGAGGAAAATCAGTTGAAACATCAAATAATACTTTAATATATGTTAATATATTACTAACATATATTAGATATTATATATATATTATATATATATATATATATATATTCTTTTTCTTCTTCGTCAGAACAACAAGGCAAACTCAACTATGGTACTGGAAACATCTTAGACCTGAAATATATGACAAGGACTAGAAATATACGCTTTTTGACCGAAGTAAGTTTCCGAGACCTGTATGATCTGAGATTTGTCTTTTCTTGATCGGGATGACAAGGCAGATTCAGCTGTGACGTTATGTACATAATTAATTTTAACCAGAAATGCTCCCACATGTGCCAAACATGATTTAATAATTGAGTTAAACTCTGATACTATTTACCATGAACTTAAATAATATCTACCTGATGTATGCCTACAAATTAAAATTTTTATAGGACTTCCATCATATTAGCCTACATCATAATTGCTTTTACTAAGTAATATAAGGACTTTGGTTCTAAGATTGCGTGCGAAGCCGCGGGTAACAGCTAGTATTCTATAAATACCCGGCCCATACTAGAACTACAATGAGATTAACTAACTATTAACTACAGGCCACATGTAAACAAACGATTAACTATATGCCTATAAAGTTGATGTGCTAATGAAAATATGATGCATATATTACCAAGGAATTGACTGTGTAGACTCAACACAAATTCCTAAAACTAAATTTTACGTACAATAATTGTAGTGGAAATATAATGATAATGAGGATTATACTTATTGATGAAGGAAAATGTGACTACACTTGATGTTATTAAATGTGTAAAGGTGTAAAGAACGTTTGGAAGTACCCAAGCCAAATTTGACATTTTTTACAAAAAGTTATTGTTTTATGGGTCCTAGAATTTTTAATATTATTCCGAAAAGCATTGCAAATTGTACAAATGCTAAGTTGTTTGCAAAAAATTGAAGTTTTGGCTTTTAAAAAAAGATAATATTGATCACCTTATTAATATACAAGTTTTAATTTGTGTTAAATCTATATCGTAAAGAAACAAACATTATTCTAAGCGGCTAGGTTTGTTGAAGTTATATTGCCACAATGCATTTATTTAGTGGGAATTTATGTAGTTAAATAAAATATAAAAATCTTTGTAGCGCAAAATGTTTAATCCTGGAGAAGGAACCTCTACACAGGCTTTGCCTTAGAGGCCCTATGTTTTTGAAAGTAAATATATATTGGATATATACTAGAATATGTGTGTTGCATTTAAACTTATATATAGTATTTTTATTCTTTTAATTATGATAATTTGTGATATTGTATAGTTTAATTGCAGTCAAATTTAAGACTATATTATGTGAATTAATATTATTACCATCTTTTTTGATAATTTTGCACCAGATTATTTTAGTTGTGATAGATTGTAATTACTTTCGAAAAATAAATATATTCTATTCTGAATTCTATTCTATTCTAAATATGTTCATACAATATTCAAGCTCCATGTGAGTTTTAAAATTATTTCTTAAAATGTCGTTCACTTTTCCAACATAATTATGACGTAGAATAAATACCATTCAAATTGTACTCATTGATGGACTAATTGAGTCATTTATATGTATCACATAACATTCTTCTCTACAATGGAGCGAGAGAGAACAATGAACCTTCCTGTTGCGGAGCCCGCCGCAGTCTGACCTGTACGAAGTGATGGGATAACCGAATGGATTTTATAACCGACTAACCAGTCAGTTATTTTTGTCGTTAATCGGTTATTTTAGTCGAATGAATAACCGATTACCTTTTAAATTCTATCCACAGTTTAGGGATGGGGTGGTGGGGGAATGAACCATTCCTGTTGAGACAGGTACGCGGCGCGGCGCGGCGCGGCCAATTTACTCACGGCCGTACTTAGCTTTGGCGAGCCCTGGTAAAGATATTCGGTCGGGCCCCGTCGTGTCCCCCCACCAGACACAGTCTCTTCATATAGACGTGTGACTGGCTCCGGAAGAAATTGTACGAAAACCCGGTCTGAGTTCGGACCTGAATATACAATCAAAAAATTCCAAGCAAACCCGCACTGGCAGAACCGTAATTGAAAACGAAATTCTGTAATTGTATTATTACTTTTTTCTGTGCATACGTTATAGTCATAACATTTTAAAAAGTTATATTATCATATATCATTTATAACACTACAAAATAATTACCGTTCAAATTGCAAAATTATAATTTATTTTAATTACGAATCACCAAAGTTAACCGAAAGTTAATCGCTAAAGAACGATATTTCAGTAATAAAAATAACTTATTATAATAAACGAGCAATTCAAGTATAGACTGTCTGCACAACCAGTTAACTTGCAGAAAATTATTCGGTAGAAAAACTAATCTAAAGACTAATTTAAAATAACCGATCAGAATCAACGACTAATTCAAGTACAGACTAAGTCTGCACAATCAGTTAACTTATAGAAAAATTAGTCGGTAGAAAAACTAATCTAAAGACTAATTTAAAATAACCGATCAGAATCAACGATTAATTCAAATATAGACTAAGTCTTCATAACCAGTTTACTTATAGAAAAATTAGTCGGTAGAAAAACTAATCTAAAGACTAATTTAAAATAACCGATCAGAATCAACGACTAATTCAAGTACAGACTAAGTCTGCACAATCAGTTAACTTATAGAAAAATTAGTCGGTAGAAAAACTAGTCTAAAGACTGATTTAAAATAACCGATCAGAATCAACGATTAATTCAAATATAGACTAAGTCTTCACAACCAGTTAACTTATAGAAAAATTAGTCGGTAGAAAAACTTATCTAAAGACTAATTTAAAATAACCGATCAGAATCAACGATTAATTCAAATATAGACTAAGTCTTCACAACCAGTTAACATAGAAAAATTAGTCTATAGACTAATTTAACTGGATGCAGCAAAAATAACCGACTAATCGGTTAAAATAAAATAACCGAACTAACCAGTTATTTTCATTCGATTATTCCCACCACTAGAGGGGCCCCTCCATCACCACTCATTCTCTCCGCCGGTTGCGATCACCTCATTATGCCGCTGCATGAGGAGCTCGTGAACCGGAACACTGTGATTGGGGGACCCCCTGTGATTCCCCCTGGCCTGGGCGGACTCGCCACTAAGCTCCTCCCATTTCACCGACTGCGCGCATACCTCTCCGCTTGGGGGCAAGTCCAATATTCGACGTTCGCGGAAAGAATCAGATTCGGACTTGGCGGAAAAATCCCAATTCGGAGTTGGCGGACTGTTACGTATTTATTCGGAGTTAACGGACTGCTCCTGCTATAATTCGGCGCTGACGGAATGCTTCAGTTTCGGCCCTATCGGACGATTGAGTTTTATCGGCCTTACTGGATTGCAACTGCTTTCGTCCCTATAGGATTCGGTGTTAACGGAATATTACATATTCGGATCTCACGGACAATATCTTATTTCGGAGCTGGCGGACTCTACGAATAAGTATTCGAGGTTATAGGAATGTTTACGTTAGAATTCGGAGCTGACGGAAAGTCCATTTTTCGACCTTGGCGGATTATTTTCGGAGCTGACGGAAAGTTTCGTTTTCGGTCTTGGCGGAAAATTTCACTATTCGGCCCTGGCGGATTCGGTCCTCACGGACCCACCCAATAGAATATCAAAGTAGACAATTGTAAGCTGTTCCTGCTAACTCTCCTTGATATATTAAGAATGTTAAAGCTCCAGCTCTTGTGTTATAAATTTCAGCAATTATAATACATTTAGAATTCTGTTCAAACACTGAAAGATGTGCTTTCCAATGTAAAACTCTTAATATACCAGTTGCTAACAAAATGTTCTTGTCCACCTAAATTCTAATATTTAATAATGTGTTATCTAGTATCTAGTTTACTAACTGAATACAGTCAGCTTATTTCTTTGATTATTTTTACGTTAGTTATGGGATTATTATGTTTTTATTGGTTTTAAAAATAATTAGTATGTTACTATATATTTTTAATGTTTTCTTGTTATTGTTATCTATTTAGTGTTCTATAATAGTATAATAATGTACAAAAATAGTGTAAAACTTATCACTTCAATAAGAAGAGAGTTTTCAGATGCAGTAAAACTTAAACATGCACTGAAACTAGATATATACAACAACGTTTTTTAACAACAACTTTAACATTTTCTATTCAAACGTTTACAGTTTAAATTAAATAAACTTGCGCAATGTATTATTGAAAAGCCTTTTTAACTATCGGTAGCTAAATAATTATTTATTTTCATAAAACACATTCGACTTATCTACGTTTGAGTAAATTACGTGAAATTTTTCGGATGAAATACGCTTCATCAGCTTTAGTTAATGTAACAAATAGATGGAAGCACTAAATGTCTTAAATAAACTAATTGTGAATAGAAACAATAATGTTACTGATATAGAAATACACAATTGAACAGTACATATAGTATCTTACTAATTTTAACGTTCTCTTTGAAATCCGATTTTTTAAATCAGATTTTTTAATGCACAGAACAAGACAATTTTCAAGTTGGAATGATAACTAAACTGTTGTGGATGATCCGGTATAATTAAACGCTTCGATTTACGATTTAAAATCCTACAATATAAAGACCAATTTTTTTATCAGTAGCATATCTTTTATTTAGGTTAAGATGCTCTAGGAGTTTGATTTAGATTAAATTATGGTTAATGCACCAGTTTTAATAGAACTTCGTCGACAGTTGCCCAGCAATAGCATCAACTGCAACTACATTACAGGCGCCGCACCTCATAATGAAGGAGCAATAATGTGATCTGGGGGCAAATATTTGGCATATTACATCACGGCCGCTATATTGGTTCCGGGTGATTGGTCCATCATCATCAGTGTTCATATTAAAAACCTCCCCACTCACTCTCCAGATGGTCTTCGTCGTCCCACCTTGCGTTCTTCACTTTTCTTAATATTTCCTTGTTAAAATTTAATTTAGTTGCCTCTCCAGCAGGAAGAAAGCTCGCGCGTTTATTACTTTGAAGTGTTAATTTTCATCGCCGCCATAGTTCAATGAATAAGTTCGTTATTGCTGTTTTCAATTACTCTACCTTCAAGTCCGTAGAACAAGAAAACGGCAAGTTTTAACTTAAATGTATTCATTTAAGTTGAGATGGTGTCGACCGCAGACCATCGTGTGCGATGCCACGTTGTTGCTCCTTGGATGAAGGGTAGGTTATGTTGTGGGGGGGGGGAGGAGGGGGGAGTTAATCTGTTGCTTGTCTGGCTTCAGTAATTGCTTGCGTCCTTCTTTCTTCAAAACGATTCTTTAGTCATTTGAAATGGATCCCATATAAACTGTCCTTAACTACAAAATTCAAGTTATACATGATAAAAGATCATCCGTGTAACGGATACGTTACATTAAAATAAATTGTAAAAAGATAGGTTTTGTGAAAAATATATTAGCTTTAGACTCTTTGTCTTTACAGGGTCGTTTTACAATGGGTGCGGCGTAGGGCAGCTATGTGTGGTAAAATGAAAATAAAATTTTGATAGAAACAAATTTTAGATTTATTGAATAAAAACTAATACTAATGAAACATAATTTTGATGAAATGAAATTATGGCTATGCTTAAAATAACATCCTACAACACAAAATCCAATTAGGTTGAAATAATTAATTAGAAAATACCCCTACTCCCTAGCAGTTAAAATTTAGAGTCTGATTAATTAAAAATGTTGATCAAAAAGGTTTAAATACTCTTAAACATATTCACCAAATCCCATGATGGCGACACGGCGGTCCTCACAGATAATTGAAAAATTTAAATTTGGATCACATTGAAAAAAGACTGATTAATAATTGAAAAATTTTGAAAACTGTTTTTCACAAACGAACTACATCATCAAGAGGTCGAGGAAGAAGACTCTCTCTTTCCCAAACTCCGCGTCAGTAGCGCAGAGAGGGAAAAGTGATACCCTTCAAAACGGAAATTTTCCGTTTTTCTGGTCGAAAAATGATCCGCTTTTACTTCTGGCTAACAACCCACTCGAATTCGGTGCGCAGAGAACGAGTTTGCGTTCCCGCGGGGTCGCTACCCTCCAATGAGAGTAATCGTTACGTTAGCCAATCGTGGCACGCGTTTTGCCGTGTTTAGCTTTGTTCTTTGATGTTGATGAGGAACTATCGAGTTTTATTACATATTACGACCGCTTTACTATTCGAGATTTATGTTTGAGGTTACAAAACTGTCAGTGACGGACTATGTCACCATGCACAACTAACCTTCATAATAAATTGAAATTTGATTATTCTCAAATATGAGAATGATAACTTTAACTAAGCAATTAAATTGTCGGTTTGGATTCCTATTCATTTAGATTTATTATTAATAGAAAAATATTATTTATTGTATTATATTATTCTCGAATTTATTATTAATTGTAAAAGTTGATTTAGGTTACAGGCTAGGCCTATACCCGTTACAGATACCCCCCAAATTTTGTGGTAAAATTGAAAATTTTCATTACAAAATTTTACTCATTAAAACTTTTACAGTGAATGATTTAAAATAACAAAGATATACATATTAAACAATCCGAACAACAAAACAAATAAATTGAAGAACAAAGAACAAACAACTGTTAATTAAATCTAATATTACAAATTTTTCTTCATGCTTCTTGACGAACAAATTTTTTACTTAAAGTTAAAATTTTGTGAAGTTTAAGTTTTGCTATTGTCTACAGGCTAAGTTATCACAGTTTACTTTCTTAATTCATAGACTTACAGTCATGGTGTGTTATCACAGCTTCCATATTTATTGGCCCAGCACTTTATCTGTCTGACTTCATTTAACATCACCTTTGGAAGTTGAATTTGATTAAAAGTTCTTGCCTTTCCATATTTACTTCATTTAACATCACCTTTGGAAGTTGAATTTGATTAAAAGTTCTTGCCTTTCCACATTTACTTCATTTAACATCACCTTTGGAAGTTGAATTTGATTAAAAGTTCTTGCCTTTCCACATTTCTATTTCCTTCTGGGAGAACAGTTTTTATTTCATCACTTGTTACCAAAGTGAATTGTATTATTGCAGTGAATTGATCCAAACGTTTTTGACTTTTCTCACATCCAATGCTTTTAAAATGTTCCATTTTAAACACTATTCTCATCTTCACTGACAAAAACTTCTTCAAACTTATGTGTCCTTAGACTTATTTTCAGACATAAAGAAAAGCACACCATGACTTCAAAGTGTCCATACTTGTGGTAGATTCATAAAAAACACACCATGACTTTAAAAGTGTCCAAGTCCAGTTGCTTTGGTGATTTAATTTGTTGTGATTTGCCTGTGATATTCGCGCACTCACTTTCACATCTTACACTAAACATTTCCTAATATTTAAAATTAAAGTTTTTCACAAATAGTACTTACATCATTTATTAAACATTCTTACAACTAAGTCAAAAACAATCAACATAACATAAATATGAACCATTATTTTTTCAAATAAATTATTACTACTATTGTTACTAGATAAAAATTCATTCTCAGCATTTTTCATCTTACAAATTCATTCATAATTAACAATAACAATCTCTCCACACAGTTTATAAAATTTGTTTCTCCTTTTTTTTTAGAAATTATACACAATAAATGGTAAAAATTTATTTAATTATTTATCCTTTGTAATAATCTTGCATAATTTAAATATTTTTGTTTTGTTTATTTTAATCGAGGTTATAATAATAATTATAACCTGTCTATTTTGTAGTTTATTTTTATTTACCCTCCTTGTTACCTATTTGTTGTACTATTTTACTTCAACGCACTATCTAATAGTTATCACCTTTTATTAATTAATTACCAATTTTTTAACTAATGAAATTCCTTTGCAACCCCCCAAGTCATAATAATACAATTTTGTCCCTTTGTTTTGAGTTTTATTTTTTTTTTATATTAGCTGAATTCTTTTCTTCTCACTCATTTATTTGTATTCATTTAATACAATATTCTCCTAACTTCCTCATACCATAAAATACCCATTTCGCACAGTAAAATCCCTTTTAAGAGTCATTGCACTTCATTATTATAAGTTGATTAAATGATTATTAAAACCAAATATTTACTAGCCTAATATATTTCCTTTTTATTCATCCCCCCTCTGAATTAATTAATTTAGTACTGACTTTTGAATTTATTTTATTGGCTCAATTCTATTTCATACATTATCCTGTAACTCCTACTTTCCATTCCACTTTTAAATTGTTCCCAACCTCTCAATTTCCACTCCTATTCTCTACTATTATTTATCCACTCCATTCACAATATATCCTTCACCTTTAGCCTTTGTTCAGTGTATTTTACACTACCCCTCTATCTATCATTATCATATTAACTATTAAACAGGCCTACTTGACCTACCTCTAACATTTTACTTTAAGAATAATTACTTTTATACCAGTATACCCCCCAGTTTGCTTTATTATTATTATCATCTCAGTATCGCCCATGTTACTTCATTATTATTATTATTTTATCCGTACAACAAAATAAACTAACTCATCAGAAAAACAATACATTATTTCAATAATGAATATTTTAATTAGTCTTTTTGTGCTTTTACTTTTCTCTTCTTCTTTCTTTTCTTTAGAATTTACTGTAGTTTCAATTTAAATAAACTGTGTTTCCTTACTTGAATGTCATTCTCCTATTCAATCCAACCATATTTAATAATTTGTTATGAATCTTACACTTTTAACTATTTACAAACCCAGAAACAATAAACTGTGTGTGATTATGTACCTTGTACTGTAAGTTGACTTCAATCGTCTTAGATGAGTATGTTTTTTGTGTTAACCACCCAGAAACAATAAACTGTGTGTGATCGTGTACCTTGTACTGTTGTCTTGAAATCATATTTCAAGTATGTTTTTTGTGTTAACCACCCAGAAACAATAAACTGTGTGTGATCGTGTACCTTGTACTGTTGTCTTGAAATCATATTTCAAGTATGTTTTTTTGTGTTAACCACCCAGAAACAATAAACTGTGTGTGATCGTGTACCTTGTACTGTTGTCTTGAAATCATATTTCAAGTATGTTTTTTGTGTTAACCACCCAGAAACCTAACTGTGTGTGATATGTGGTTTTTGACATTTATTTGTCCCATGGCCGTCAAAATCGTACAAAATCCAGCCATGCCATTTTATTCTGTTTTGTAAGACTTTTTTATCTTTCGAAGGGAAAAAGCTACAAAGGAATAATAAAAATCACGAAACCCATATTGTTTTAACCCCCCATCTTTGTTTGAACTAAACCAAATTTCGATAAAACTTTTTTAATTGTGTTACATTAAATGTTCCTATCACACCACCATCTTCGTTGACCACAACATATGCGTTTTCCAATTTTATTTGTGACACCCTATACGGGCCCTCATAAAGCAGAAAGAACTTCTTAATTTTCTTGTCAAGTTTGTCAGACAGATAATGTGTTTTTACTAGAACTTCATCTCCTATACTAAATCTAATTGGTTTGACCTTATTATCAAATTTTCTTTTCCTTTTTTCCCCTTTTGAAACTAGTCTATCTTTGACTAATCTTATTTTACCTGGATAGTCAGCTAACATTCTTTTCTCTTTGGGAAATTGAACCATATCCTGTAAAAAATTCCTATCTTTCCTACCAAACATTAGTTCAAACGGGATTTCTTCCGTGGTCTCATGCACGGAATGATTTAAACACTTTTCAATGAAATTTAGTACTAATGGCCATTTAGTATGTTTCTCATGGCAGTATATCCTGCATATTTTAGTAATTTCCTTATTAGCCCTTTCAACTGGATTTGAGGCTGGATGCCAAACAGAACTATGAATAGTTTTAATGTTTAAGTCTCTAAGGGTATTATACCATAAATTACTAGTGAACTGCGAGCCATGATCGGACAAAACACTACCTATCTCACCTACCTCAGGTATGTATTCATTGATCAATTTATTTAGTAATACTCGGCTAGTAGCTCTTTTGACCGGATACAACTTCACAAATTTAGAAAAACAAATCCAACACAACAAATATGTATTTTACACCTCCTCTTCCTACAGGCAATTCTCCTATCAAGTCAACTGAGATTATATCTTTCAATTTTTTAGGAATTATTGGTTGTAAAAATCCTATTGATTTAACAGTGGTGTGTTTGGCACATTGACAACATTTTAACTGATTCTTTACTGAAAGTTCCATCTTAGGAAAAACACAATATTCCCTTAGTATTAAATAAATTTTATGTCCCCCCAAATGACCATATTTCAAATGTGTAAATTGAATTAATTCTGATTGAATTGCTTTTGGTATACAGACTTTAAAACTATCACCATCATTTAAATCTTTCTTAAAAAGTATTCCATTATGAATAACAAATTTATCTTTTATTTGTTGATCATTACCATCCAATTTAGTAAAAATAGGCCCAAATTTATCATCACTCCTTTGTTTTTCTTCTATATTTCTGAACATTGGTTTAATCTTCCTATCGCTAACTTCAATTTCAATTTTATTTTGCAAAACCATTACCGAATTCCTTTCAACTGGATTTTTATAATTTTCGTCCGTTACTCTTGAAAGAATGTCAGCGGGAATATTTTGCCTTCCGCTGATGTACTCAATAGTGAGATTGTATTCTTGTAATGCCAAACTCCACCTCAAAATTCTACCATGAGATAGCCTACAGGTTGTAAGGAAAGATAATGCCTTGTGGTCTGAACGAACAATTACTTGAAAATGTCCAATAATATAAGATCGGAATTTTCTACAAGCAAAGACCACAGCCAATAATTCTTTTTCTGTTATGCTATAATTTTTCTCTGTTGCTAAAAGAGTCCTACTTGCAAAACTTATCACTTCATGTTCCCCCTGATCATTTACTTGATAAAGAATGGCTGACACACTGATGTCTGATGCATCTGTACTTAAATAGAATGCCCTACTCCAATTTGGATGATGTAACATAACTGAGTCTAAAAATGTTTCTTTTATTTTCTCAAACAGATTTTGTTTTGTCTTATCCCAAAACCATTTACTTTTAGAACTCAAAATGTCACCAAACTGACCCGTCAAATCTGAATGGTTCTTCTGAAATTTTCTGTAATAATTACATAAACCTAAAAACGATTGCAGTTCTTTTAAGTTCTTTGGGGTTGGAAAATTCTTTATCTTGTCAACTTTATCCTCATCCATCTTTATCCCATCTTTACTAAGAACAAAACCTAAAAACTTTACTTCCTGTTTCAAAAAATCTGATTTTTTAAGTTTAACAGTTACTCCACACTCATACAGTCTTTTCAGTACTCTATCGATATGATCTAATAAATGTTCCAAAAAAGTTCTGGACGTAATTAGAATGTCATCAACGTAACAAGTTACGAAATTACTAAACTCATGGCCCAAAATTTTATTCATCGCTTTAGTAAAATGAGCCGTGCTTACATTCAAACCAAATGGTAATCGCTTAAATTGCAAATTCTTTCCGTTGAATGTGAAAGCTACAAATTTTCTAGATTCTTTATCGAGTTTGATCTGGAAAAACCCTTGCGTTAAATCTAATGTTGTAAAATATTTAACTCCCATAAATTTTTGAAATATATCATCAGTTGTTTCTGTACTTTGTCTATCCGGAACAAGATACGAATTTAATTTCCTACTGTCTAAGCACAATCTTATACTCAAATCTTTCTTTACTACACAGACTAAGGGATTAGAAAAAGGACTATTTGACTCTTCTATAATATCTTGTTGTTTCAGTCTTTCTAATTCTTCCTCTACAGATTTTCTTTTACTGAACGGAACCGGATAAGACTTGCCAATATATGGGACTTCACTTTTAAACATTCAGCTTTGCTGTGTATCCTTTGACACACCCTGGTTGATCCGAAAAAACTTCTTTATTTTCAAAAAGTACTACTCTTAATAATTCTAGTTCCTCATCCTTAATACTCAAATTATCTGCCTCTAATTCACTTATTCTGTCTACTAACCTTTGTTCAATTGCTTCTGATTCAGATTCATGTTTGATCTTAGTAATTTTTTGTTCTAGGCCTACTTGATTTGATCTGTGTTCAAAAAATGGATTTAAATTCGCTAAAGTATTGTCTATTTCATTTTCATCTTTATACAAGTTAATTCTGTTAATATGTATTATTCTTAACCCCCCCACAAATTCTTCACAATTTCTATACACTAATTTAGTCTCTAGATATTTCCCGTCATGTCTATAGCATAAAGTATTGGTATCAAAGTTTAGTACAGCCTTATGATTGCTGAAAAAGTCACAACCAAGTATCAACTCAATTTTTAGTCCTTGAACAATTAAAAATGTTATTGGGACAACTTGTTCACCAATATTTACCTCTAGTCTTATTTGAACATTTATTCTTTTGGACCTGACTCCTGTAACACCTACAATTGACAGATTACTAATAGGTAGCTCTGGAATGTTGTACCCCACTTGATTTTTTATTTTCTTATAGAATTCATCTGACATTATACATGCTTGACTACCTGAATCTACTAAACACTTGTATTTTACCCCTCCAATACCAATATCAATTTCTGGTAAAGACTGAACCCTATCACGCATTACTCCATCATTGTAGTTGCTTTCATCTAAAAAATCATCCGCTATATTTTGATCCATAATGATTTGATTCTGGTTACTTTGCACAACCCCTTTCAATTTTTCATTAGTTTGATTGAAAAACTCATCAATGCTTTCTTTTAAAAGTTTCAACCCATCAATATTCAGATGAACCAAATCAGCAAATGTTTTTTCCCCAAAGTTGATGTTTTGTTCAAAATATTTTAAATTACACCCTAACTCATTGTGATCAACAAAGTGTGGTGTGACATGATTAATCTTGATTGTATCCCCATTGTCTAATGCCCGTATGAACCTGTTAAAATCTTTAACCTTTCCTCTGATACCAATGTCTTTGGCAACTTTCGGAATTGGAGGTAGAGTCAAAATGATTAATTTCTTATTACAATTTATTAGGTATTCAACTAAATCTTTCATGTCAGTTTTCATTTGCTCAAGTGAATTATTTTTTAGAATGTCATTTGTACCAATAAAAATCACTAGGTTTTCAGATAAACTTGATGAATGTATTTTTACCTGCTCATATAATTGTTTAATCGTTTGACCCCCCACACAAAGTCCTATTGATGTTCTACCACCAGGGGTTTTAACTGTATCCATTTGCAAAATTTTGTTTGATAGTCTACAAAACTGACTATCGCCTATCAATTCAAAGTTGTTTATTTTTGGTCTTTCGTCAAAATTTAAGTTCCGAGTTATTTCCCCTGGAATTGTTGGTTGTCAACTTTGACCATTTTCAATTTCCCTAGGCCCATCAAAGTTTTCTGAATTGTTCCTACAGTTGTGTCCCCCCCGGTAATTTGGTCCACCCCTGTAATTTCCCCTACCTTGAAATGTTCTGAAACCCTCGGGTCTGTTGTATCCCCTATTATTTTCCCGATTCCTTTCAAAATGATTCCCATTAGTGTGATTGGCCCTACTATTGTTGGTATGAGAAAATTGTGTGGTATTTACTGCCCTGTTCTCATGATTTGGCCTATACTGCTGTCCTTGGGTATTGTCATGAAAGTTTTGTGTTGGTCTTCCTGTGTATATTTTTTGTCTATTTCCATTTTCATGATTAGTGTTGTATGTATCCCTGAAACTTTCTTTTTTGAAAGGCTTTACATAACTGAGCTGATTTAATACTACTTCTAGTTCTTCCCTACCAGCAAGGGATTGTAGAATTGCCAGACTGGCACTTATGTGTGGCGGCAAATGTCGACAAATAAAGCCAACAAACGTAAGGTTATCCATCTGGTTGTCCAATTTCTTTGCTATGTCAAAATACCCAAGCACATAGTTTGTCAAATCGGTTTTACCTTCACAAAAATTCCCATTACCCATCAATTTGTTTTCAAAATCTTTTTTGTTTAGTAATGCCCCAGAATCTCTTTTTGAAATCATTTTTAAATTGTTCAAAACTCTCCCATTTGTCAATGTTTCTCCGAGCCCACTCAGATGCTTCCCCCTTCAAGTATTTTACAATATACAAAAGTTTTGTTTCCCAGTGTTCTTGATTACTATTAGTAAATTTTTCAGCCAATTTCAAAAAATTCATAGGGTGAGTCCTATCATTACCCTCATCAAACTCGGTCAAATAGAGTTCCGCCATAATATTACAAGCCGGTTGTTGATTAAGACCGCTACCCTCCATTTTTATGCTTTTCACAGTGGTCTGAACTTTGTTCGACTCAACTAGTAGGTCTGATTCCTCTTTTAAATTTGATTTAGATTCTTCCCCGTTTAGGCCTACCTTAGTATTTTCACTCATCCCTACATAATCTTTTATGCTCAGTATCTCCGTTGCATGTGTATCGATTTTATTTACTATCTCATCAACCCGAGAACTAATCTGTGAAACCTCTTGATCGAATTTTTGATTGACTTTAGCAATTTTAGTTTCAACTTCTTCCCCCACAACTTTAATCTCTCCCTTCAATTCACTTTGAACCTTCTCAATTTTTGTGTTTAATTTTTGTTCAATTTGTGTCATGCCCGTTTGAACGTCATCCATTTTGCTATAAATATCGGTTTTTAGGTCATCCATCTTGTTATAAATATCGGTTTTTATCTCATCCATCTTGTTATTTAATCCATCAAATTTGTCATTAAGTTGTGTCATCAAAAACAACAATTGCTGATATGCATCAGTTCTATCTAGGCCTACCACCGTTTCAACATTATTCGCATTAGCCAAAGAGCTGTCTGATCTAGGCCTATTAGCTAGCTCCGCGAGTGTCATCTCACTACTACTGTCCGAATTGTCAATATTCTCCAAGTTCTGATCCATCATTTTTAAATTTTGATTTAGTCTATTTCAAATTAGAAAACCCCTACACAATTATTAAGCTACACCACTTTTAGCTGCCCCACGTTGCTGGGTGCCATTTGTAACAGATACGTTACATTATAATAAATAGTAACAAGATAGGTTTTGTGAAAAATATATTAGCTTTAGACTCTTTGTCTTTACAGGGTCGTTTTACAATGGGTGCGGCGTAGGGCAGCTATGTGTGGTAAAATGAAAATAAAATTTTGATAGAAAACAAATTTTAGATTTATTGAATAAAAACTAATACTAATGAAACATAATTTTGATGAAATGAAATTATGGCTATGCTTAAAATAACATCCTACAACACAAAATCCAATTAGGTTGAAATAATTAATTAGAAAATACCCCTACTCCCTAGCAGTTAAAATTTAGAGTCTGATTAATTAAAAATGTTGATCAAAAAGGTTTAAATACTCTTAAACATATTCACCAAATCCCATGATGGCGACACGGCGGTCCTCACAGATAATTGAAAAATTTAAATTTGGATCACATTGAAAAAAGACTGATTAATAATTGAAAAATTTTGAAAACTGTTTCACAACGAACTACATCATCAAGAGGTCGAGGAAGAAGACTCTCTCTTTCCCAAACTCCGCGTCAGTAGCGCAGAGAGGGAAAAGTGATACCCTTCAAAACGGAAATTTTCCGTTTTTCTGGTCGAAAAATGATCCGCTTTTACTTCTGGCTAACAACCCACTCGAATTCGGTGCGCAGAGAACGAGTTTGCGTTCCCGCGGGGTCGCTACCCTCCAATGAGAGTAATCGTTACGTTAGCCAATCGTGGCACGCGTTTTGCCGTGTTTAGCTTTGTTCTTTGATGTTGATGAGGAACTATCGAGTTTTATTACATATTACGACCGCTTTACTATTCGAGATTTATGTTTGAGGTTACAAAACTGTCAGTGACGGACTATGTCACCCATGCACAACTAACCTTCATAATAAATTGAAATTTGATTATTCTCAAATATGAGAATGATAACTTTAACTAAGCAATTAAATTGTCGGTTTGGATTCCTATTCATTTAGATTTATTATTAATAGAAAAATATTATTTATTGTATTATATTATTCTCGAATTTATTATTAATTGTAAAAGTTGATTTAGGTTACAGGCTAGGCCTATACCCGTTACATCCGTAAAAATAACTTTAATAAAAATATATAAACTATTTTAAAACCAAAAACATCTTTTCCTGTAAAAATTAGCTTTGTAAACGAGACTTACTTCGTTATATCTCAGTTGGTAAAATACTTACTTAATATTTTCATTACACATTGCTTAATCAAATTATATAACTAATAAACCCGATACAACGAATTATCGAAGGACTGTTTAGAACGTAACGGAAGTGTTACCAAGCAATCAAGCAAAGTAACTTAATCACACGTGATGTTAACTAACCGGAGCGTGTCATAGCTTTATGATTGTGCTCAATTTGTTTACATATTTCTTTATTATGCGTTTTCTCGTTGCCATAATGGATACCTGAAAGATCGATGTAGAAATGTGCTTTTGAGTAAAAAAGTGCGTAGAGTTCATTCTTAGACGAAGCGGAAGCTACTTGTTTGTATCAATATTCTGGATCTACCAAGCGTTACCAAACAGATGGACAGACAGATTGACAACGACACGATATTAAGAAGGATCTGTCAGGTCCTTAATAGAAGTAAGTGAAATGGTTTAAAACTTTTTACCTTCGCTGCAGTTTCAGAGATGACAAGTTTGATATCCTGAGAAGTGATTTGGAAGTCCACAATTCGTAAATAACTTTGGACAATGGTTCCGTTAGAACGTTTGTTATACAACTAGTATTCTAAAATGAAACTACCAAATGCATGTGATATTCAATTTTAAAATGCAATGGCTACTATTATTTAAAATTATTTATTTACTATATTAATAATCTGGAAAACTGACAGCCAGGTAGGTGTCCGCTTTAAATTTATCTACTAATTCCTCCACGTATTTTTTTTTTTTTTTTTAATTGCTGATATAATTAAGGGAATAGATGGACCGGAGCAGCCAACGTTTGGTCATGGAGGTCAGATAATGTAGTGATATTTGAAGGCATTATGTTTACCCCTTTTATGACTTGGGTCCCTAAAAATGAGTCAGACATTAATGGTCAAGGAGTGTGAGACGTCACGCACATGAGTCAGACGACCAGGTGCGTGAGCATGTACGAGGTGCGTGAACGAGTGCGTGTGTGAGATGCAATGCACTGCTATTATGCAGGGCGCCATACCTATGTGCTATCGCGGCGGCATCGACATCAGAGACCAGTCGATAACACAGCGCGGCTCTCTGCACACGTTAACGAACGTACCCAATGTCTAGCTCAGGTTTTGGAAGTGACCAGAGTACAGCGTATTATTTCCCTAAAATATATCTGAGGATTTTGTTTACAAGTACAAAGTAACATTTTATCGAAAAGGAATTCTAGAACACGTCCACATAACAGTAGCCAGTACTGATTTCTCAGAATAATTGGCAATTTGAAATTTATTTGAGAACACGCTTACTGTCTAATAAATTGCAATGCACGTCTCATCTTCAACAGTACAAAACTACTCAATAATTGTATTTTTACAAGTAACTAACATGAATTAAAACTTGTACTATAGCAGCCATGAACTGCGTATATAGTAAGTGGTACTTTCGTCAAACGGTTTGAACAGTAGTAATAAATAGGTACTATAGTTTATGCCTCGAGTAAGTGATCTTTTGGCGGCGAGACGTATTAAAAAGTGAGAATGTGTTTGTAATTACTATGACGACTCCAGATGGAAAATTCATAGTCTAATAATGCGTTTTCTCAATACTGTTAAGTAGTGCAACGAAGATATGTCTTATTACTATAATAATTAATTACTTTAAATATGTGGTAAAAGAGAAAAGTTTCAACATATTTCATCAGACTTTGAAATAAAGAAAGGGAGTTTGTATTTGTTTACTTATTCTAGAGTCCAGGCTTATCTGCGAGTGCTGGACCCGTATCAGTCCAGATAATAACGTGAGACCGAACGTAGTCCGTGCGTGTGTACACGACGTAGCGCCGTGTCCATATGGCTGCTACACTAGGCTGTTACGGGTTAAGAGAGACGCGTTGCTTCACATACGGGACTCCAGTTGAGGGTTTCGTAATCACGACTAAATCGATACACACAATCGAATATAAAGTTCATCGTAGTATTCATATCGTTAATCTCTCGAAGGTCTGCTGGCACACTCTTGGCAATGCTTGTTTCGCTGTTTTGCTCGTGGTAGAGCTGATACAGTAAATGTAAACGTAGAATAAATAGCCGGTTGTATTGGCAGCCATCTTGATTGTAGCTCTACATGGACAATCGAAACACTTTTGCGATATTCTTGTTAGCCAGAGAGTTATGGGATTCGTATCACTTTAAAGACATATTCAATATGTATTCAAGCACTGTTTAGTTTTATCCATATTTTTTATTGGTTATTCAGAAAAAAATCAAACTTGTTTGTACTTTATTATTTGAATATTTAAAACATATACACTTTACGAGACAAACTAAAATTTTTGGATGCGTATTAATTACAACTTTAAAATGAGACCACGTTTAATTCTATAGCTAAAATTAAGTTGCAAGCACTGCGAGGCTACGCATACACAGACGGTGACGCGACACTACACGGATGTTGTATTTATATTCCATATGTTAAATGTATTTGATAGTGTTGCATCGCATCGCGATCGAGCGTACCCTGTGATGGGAAATGATACGCTACAGTTTTATAATTAAAGTTATATTAAATTTACGCGTGTTTACGCCTTGATGTATACATTAATGTTTTAACTGCTATCTAAGTGTGAGGTATACGAATACTGGATTCCGAGTTTTGGCCGATTCCTTGAGAAATTATCAATGTACATATTATCTGCAAGCGTTTTCGGCCTGAATGGCAAGATTCAAAGTCCCTTTATTTGAGATTTTTTTAATTTTGCATTCATTATTTATTACGGTTGACGTTAAAGGATGACATGACTGACTTTTTGACTTGACATTATAACAGAAACATGGCATTTCAATAACTAGTAGTTTCATTCCCTTCTTCAAGTATCAAATAATACAAGTAAACAATAAAAAGCACATAGTAATGAATGCACCAAAATCAAAGTTGACGTCAAAACGTATTATATAAACATAAAAAAATGCGTCACCAAATTCAAAACAAGTACAAATAAAAAAATCACAATAAAAGAAAGATATCCCGCTGAAACACAAGATGCACACACAAAGCAGATGCTTCATTAAATCCGATGATATTGCCTACATTTATGCTCAGACCAAACAAGATTGCTAGTGATTTCCTAAGAAATATCTTCCCGAAATCCATCTCTTATCCCTTCTCGTACGGAACTAGTGAATTTTATTTTATTTCATGAAGTAAAAATGGTTCAGTGATTTATTGAAATAATTATTTGGAAACTCATATAATGCATTAGTAACTCAAAATCCTCTACTTTTACGATTTTTATAGACACATTTTCGTTACAAATTACACAATCTGGAATTATGATACAATACACGTACAAAATAGAAATGGTACATTCCCGACGGCTAAATGTCCTTCACGTTATTAATGCAATAATATTTACTGTCGACATTATTTTACCAATTTCGATAAATATGTAGACAGTGCAAAATAACCTTGGGTACAAATTAAAGTAATAATTAATTATCACGACACAGGAATAGACATCTCAAAGATAAAAACAATACAACGGGTTATCCAAGGACCTGACCAAACATAAGGAGATATCGCAAAGATAGACAGACAGTTATACGGAGATTTCTTCCACCTTTTTACCCTATAATCAATAGATATTTTTTAGACGAAGATACCAAACAAAAAACGTATGTACTAAGTTTCAGGTCTCAGAACGTTACTACCAAGAATAATCACTAAGACGGGCGAGTGATCAGATAGATAAGCGGACTGCTATCTCTCCTTGCCACAAAAAGTCAATAGCGGCCTTTCTTGGACCAAAAGGAACGCATATACCAAGTTTCAAGTCTCTATGATCTTTCTATTAAGAGTCATCGGACAAACTGACGGACGAACCTGTTGCAAGAAGGCCCTGTCAGGTTCACAATAATACGAAGTTTTTTTATTCTTGGATCAAGAAGAACCTACACCCCAAGTTTTGAGTCTCTAGAACCTTTCTATCAAGGATTATCTCACAGTCGGACAAACGAACAGACAGACGGACTGTAATTTGTCCTCCCTCTAAAACATCAATTAGCGTTCTTCTCGGGCTTCTCCTCGAGGCACGTACCAAGTTTCAAGTCTGTATGACTTTTCTATCAAGAGTTAATTGGACAGACGGACAGACAAGACGAATGGTCGAGACGGTCCATAAGAAGACCCTGACTGGTCCATAATATTTCTGAACTCTTTTATAAACAGAAATTAAAGAAAAATCATTATTAGTTCTATATACTTTGTTAAAATTTTATAATTTGAAATAACATAATATTTATTTTTAATCAACATAAATATATCAATCGTCAAGAATTATCGTATAGCACTCACTGCTTGCATATAGATTACACCCGTTAGATACCCTCATTAGACATACACATATAATGTGTAATTTACCATGAACGCTGTCCGTTCCGTTACGTCAGCTCTTTAGTGTAAAGAAACAGTTTGCATCATGTAATATGGGCCCTTGAGGAGCACCACAGCAGATCAGAACTATGGTAGGTAGTCTACTAATGTACTTTGTAACAATCCACCGGCCACTACAGTACTGAAGTGTGGGGCCCGCATGTCACACTCGGCAGGTGAATGAGCTATGCGGGCAGCGCAACACAATCGTACAGCCGGACATATGGCCCTGACCCGTACAGTACTGTACTCGTACACCATGCTCTTCCTCTATATCTCGGTACTTCCGTGTCCAGTACACCTGCCGCTGCCCGGTCCGACGTATGGCCAGTGTTTGCGGGGATCCGTTACAGTTCAGTAACGTATATCTGTCCGCACGGAGAGAATAAGGATTTATTAGTGCATATTCTGACTGAACGATTGAGGCAAAACATTGAGAAAACACTTTGAGTGGTGAATAGATAGAAATGGTACTCAAATCCAACAGTAGCCTAATGATAAATTTTGTCAAACATAAGACATTTACCGGATGGGTATAAAAAGTATTAAAAAACCCGGATATAATGTAAGAATATAAGGAAAACTGTACTCTTTCCATTTCAAGCAATGGGTAGATTTTGTGACAAATGAAATATTGATATGGTTTATTTTACAAACACAGGATTCCAATCTACATATTTTATACAACAATTTCAAATAGCGGAAATGTGTTTTTTTAAAGCTCGAACAGCAAACGTTTTGGAACGAAATGGTCGTACCAAGTTGGCAAATGAGCTTAGTCGATATATTTGTAAGGTCAAGTTTTGTTCCAAATTTTAACTTGTTTCAGAATTACTTCCACGAGTATTGGTGATTGAAAAACTCTTATGGGATAAACACGTAATCGATCTTATGAAAACCGTTTTAAGATAAAACAAAATAGTTTATAACAAAAAGTTAAGAAAATGTTATACGGGTTCCAAAACACAAACATTATTCTTCCGAAATTGTTGTGGGAATAAATGTGTTTTGGATTATTTTTATTTTGAAAACTTATAAATAACACCACTTCAATACAGAAAGTGATATTATTTATTTAATTTTTGTTTGATGTATCTTATATTAGCTCTAACATAACTGCTAAGTTTTCAAACTATACGTAGTAACTGATTTTGAGGAGTGATTTAAAAATAATACTTACGAATAGACAAACACCAAAGAAAGTGAGATATATCATATATTCATAGTATAAACGTGTTTGCATATTTTGGTGTCTATTATCATTTCCTGAAGTTATGGCAACCCCTCGCGAAACATCCTGTATATAAAACTTTAGAATTGGGGATGGTTTTGGTGTTTTGAGGGTCATGTTCTGTTATGTACAATTTTCTTTCGTTACGTAAATACCACAGGGACAATTGCATTAGGCCGATTGTGTAATACTAAATCAACCTAATAGATTGAAAGACTCAAATTGTAACTTAAATTGTTTATAAAGTGTTAAAGTTGAAGGTAATTAATTATGGTTGCCGTGTAGTTATGCTACGAAAATCCTTTATGTGCCTAATTCGTAAAAAGTATTTAATGCCAATACATTCATAACTGAATTACTTAGTATTATAAGCGATACTTGAGAGATAATTTTAGAATAAGGTATCTCGATTCGACTAACCGACTGAGGAATTACAAGGATTTTGGATTTATCGATAATTGTTTATACTTTTTAAAGTCAACGTTTTATTTGTATAGTAACTCTCAATATGTCTAGAATATTTACTCTCACTCCTATTCAGAGATCTTTTGCATAGCAGTAACACTAGTTAAGTTACTAACAACAATATAAGTTAGATACTTCTCATTGTTCAATCACTCCAGTTGCAAATTAAGTATTAAGAATAGTCTGAGTATTATTTGCTTACAGTAAAAACATATTAACAACCTGACGCATAACAATGTGTAACATACATACTGTACGTATCTTCAGCTATAGTAAAACATTCACATATTCGTTCTTAATGAGAGTAATAAATTCATTTCGTTTAAAACAGGTAATTGAACTACGCAATGTCTAGGGTAAAATAAAAAATGAATTGGTCAATAACGGACAGTTTTATTTGATTATAGTAAACATTGTTGGACAACTTTATTTATAGACTAATGGATCACATTAACGTAAAGTTAGTAATATAACGTTGATATAGTGTGAAATGCACTACCTCAGCAGTGACTCAAATTTAATCGTCCAATATTTAATTTTATTATC
>NW_025780590.1:0-54170 GCF_021130785.1 Homalodisca vitripennis | reverse complement strand
CAACCCTTCGTTTCACCCTTCGTTTCATTCTATTGGGGTCCTTTGTATTGGCTTATTTTATTGAATAACATCCATAACTGAATAACTCACGACTGTAAGCTGTAAAATGCTCAACAATTGTTCACGATTACTTGTAATGTTGCAGGAGAACAGTATGACCTCATGTAATTTTTCCGACGTAATAACGCTAACAGTGCCAAGTGCTAATTATTATTGAATTGATCTTTTTTTAAACTAAGTCTTTTCAACTACAGCTAGTCAAATGCTTTTTAAATTCCACGTACTTACTCACTAATATCAATGTGAATGTATTTTCAAGGAGCAAATCCAGCACTCGTTCTCCGGGAGGGAGGATGTGATATGCCGCAAGATGCCGGTAGCCACTATGCTGACCCCGGTGTCCACCATTATGCCTCGTCTTAGCGAGATGAGCCTGCCCAGTAGTGCCTCTACCTCCCCCACGTCTCCAAAACGCTCTCGACTCCAAACCTGCGGGCGGCTCCATGCCACGTGCCTTCCACAGGGGACATACTGCCACTCGACGTCACCAAGCTGCAGGAGCACGTGTCTCTGGAGAACTTCTCCCGCGCTGCCGCCGTTGAAACATACCAGGCCGCCGCAGGAGGAACAACAATACACCAAGGAAGTCAAGGACAGTGAGTCTCAGACCCGGGAATCCCAGTTTGTCTTCACCTCAGTGGACAGCCTCATGCCCCCCGCCCCCCACCACCACCCAGGGTACCGACTGTGTTTCTGGAGACGGACCTGGACTTCCATCCTGCTTTCCACCCCCAGAGGCCACTGAAAATGCCAACTTTCTCCAGCCTCGGCCACAGCCGGAGTCCATGAGAATCTGCCACAGACAAGGTAATTTTAAACTGAGTCAATTATGTATAGGTTCTCTATAATGCAGTATTTTTAAATAAATCTAAATTTTGAGAGCGGTTAGTAATTATTAAAGTACGTTCACACGATAAGTTAACTAAAAGTACACTATCTAAACTTTTTAATTCAGGTACTTTAGAGGTCATCAGAATAAAAGGCGAGTATGATAAGTCAACGAAATAGTAATCCCAGATTACATCTACCGGTCTATACGTTCGTAAATAGACATGAGAACCGAAAAAACTCAGAGTCCAATTAAAAGGAAACCTCAATAATTTAGAAGAGACGTATTAATAAGATATACTATGATAAAAAGTCAAAAAGCGTGACTTTTGTTTAGAACATATATACATAGCTTAATTTGTCAAATACGTATGTATATATATATAATATATATATATATATATATATATATATATATATAATATAACTCGCCTTCGGCTCGCTGGGGGCCACGCCCCCAGGCCCCCAAAGTAAGTGCCTTAAATTCGGGGATATGATTGATTTGGTGATAGGTAAAATTTCGGACATGATGTCATGCCAGGAAATTCCCAGGGAGGGGGTTAACGTTACCTGGGGATAAGACGTCAGGGGGTTATCTGGTCATACCAGTAACTTCCCAGGGGGGGGGGGGTTAAGAGATTTGGTGATTGGTAAAATTCGGACATGAGGTTCATGCCAGGAAATTCCCTGGGGGGGGGGGGTTTAATGCTACCGGGGGGTTAATACATCAGGGGGTTTAATTTACTCAGTTGGTTATTTGGTCATAAACAGAAATTGCGCGGGGGGGGGGTTTAATGTTACCGGGGAGTTAACGACACATCCCAGGCTCCCTTTTGGGTGTTGGCCAAATTCGGGGATAAGCGGAATTCGGAATTATCTTGGACTTATGTTTATTTAATTTTTCAGTTTTAATCAAAGTTTTGACTTTAATGGCGTTTTACGGGTTAACCGTTAGAGATACGAGAAAAAGTAACTGGACCTTTCCTGTCGGAAATTTAATTTAATTTTTGTGCCGTTAGATTTGATCTACGACCTACCGTTAAACCACTATCAGGCAGAATGTTAAAGGGGGTTAAGACATCAGGGGGTTTAATTTAGTCAGGATATTACCTGGTCATATGAACAAATTTCCGGGGGGGTTAATGTTACAAGAGGTTAATGACACACGTGGGCCTATTTTAGAGGGTGTTGTGTCTGTGAACATAATAAAAAAAACTCTGTCCCTATCTACTTTTGAAGCTTCACTAACGCTCAGCCCAACTCCCGATGTGGAGGGGGGTTTTAGTCACTCATTAATGTATTAATACAAGGTCAATCTGGAACCAGCATGAATCGCACTAATTATAGTTGCAAGATTTAAAACCCCTAAAATTGACGACAAAGAATTTGCCTTTTAGAGCATTTACCAGGCTTACGGAAAGATAAACGATATAAAGCTGCTGAACCTTATTTGTAGATCCTATCAATAGCTAGTTACAAAAAATTTTACATTTAAGCTAGGGCCAACGGTTTCGGCAATAATCGAGCCCGGAAGGTAAGTTTTTAAGTGAAATTTTCAACATAATCACGTTTTAACGACTAAACCATGGAAGATAGGGTAACAGACCACTAGACCTTTTTTTGTAGATCGCATTATTTTGTATTAAAATAAAATTTTTAATTTGGCCTAAACCTAAGGTTTTGTCTGCAATAGAGCCCAGAAAACAATATCTCACGTAAAACTTGTAAAATCGATACTTTAAAACGCGTAAATGCGGCCAAACCATTGGGGATAGGGCAAAATGTCACAAGACCTTTATTGTTGATCGCGCTGTTTTCTAAATTCCATTGAAAATTGGTTTTACCTACGACCAGCTATCAAGCCCGGAATGTAAATTTGTAGGCGAAAATTTCAAAATATTTTCACTTAATCGTGTTTTGCGGTCAAACTAATGGAGATATAGTAAAAAGTCACTTGACCTTTATTGTAGATAATATTATTTCCTAAATCCAACCTTTGTTTTTATTTTGACCTCCGACCAATGTTTTCGCCGCTATCGACTCCAAAAACAAAGTTTTCACGTGAAAGTTACAAAAAAATTGCACATAATCACGTTTTTTCGGCCACACCAATGGAGATAGGGCAAAAAGTCACTGAACCTTTTCTGTAGATCGCGCAATTTGCTAATTTGATGGGTCAATCAGATTTGAGTTACGACCTACGGTACGGCCACTATCTGGCTCGAAACATCCATTTTAGCGAAAAAAATCTCTGGAATGTCAAATGTTCCCGCGTTTTGTGAAGATAGAGCAAAAGATGAACCATGAAAGATAGAGCAAAAAGTCACTGGACCTTTTTTTTAGTTCACTTCATTCCTGACCATGAATTTTTCGTCAGATCCGAGCTAGCTCAAACGGTTCGCCCGCTAGCGGGCTTACAAGAAATGCCTGCAGGGGTAAAGAATGCGCGATTTTTCGGGAATTTTTTTGAGGGGTTTAGAAGTAAAAAAGTCCGGTTTTCAGACTTTTCCTCCGGGTCATATTGTGAAAGGTACCTGCGTGCCAAATTTCAAGTTTCCAGCACTTCTAGAACTATGTTAGAATTTGTATCTATATATCAGTGAGTCAGTTTCACATGCGGCTGTATAAGTATTTAGATATAAATATATTTTTTTTTTTCACCTAGCCAGTTTGGCTTCGGAAAAAATGTTTCCACAATTGATGCAATAAACAAGCTTGTGGACCTGATAGCTGAGGGCTTTGATAGACGAAAGTACTCACTCAGTGTCTTCTTGGATCTGTCCAAGGACTTCGACTGCGTGCATTATGCTACACTGCGTGAGTTTGAACATTGCGGTATTAGGGGACTGCCACTAATGTGGATCAAGTCTTTCCTTGAAGGCAGATATCAGTGTGTCCAAATTGGAAACTCAATCTCACCTAAAATAAAAATGGACAGTGGGGACCCTCAGCGATGCGTTATTGGCCCCGTTCTCTTTTTGATTTACGCTAACAATTTGAACATTACTATTAAAAGTGGACATCTTGTTCAATACGCAGATGACACGACTCTCCGTATAAGATTTAAGTCAAAAATGACTTGGAAATAGAAACCTACATGGAAATTAATTCATGCATTTAATTTTTTGAAGAAAAAAAACCTTGCAATACACAATTAAAAAACAAACTTCATTAATTTCAACTTAGGACAGCAAGACAATGAAAATTTACCAGTGGTCATAGTGAACGATTCTCTTATAGAGGAAGTCAATTCTACTGCTTCCTAGGAAATGCACCTCGATAGAGGGCTGACTTGGAGTGATCATGTCGACGGGCAATGTTCCAAAGTTGCCAATGGTATCTTTGCTTTGAGGAACCTAGCAGAGAACCAGGTAGGTTCTGAGGAACCTAGTATTTTTTTATTATACTGAAAAAATTATTAAAATTGCCTATTATGGGCTAGTATATATATGGCCCCTGACGTAATAGCCGCTCATTGACGAAGGGAAATGAACTGTGTGTTACAGGTGTTCAGAAGCGCCGCAAATGCCAGTGGGCTACGCCACAGTGCGCCGCACTGCCCCGGACGTGATAGCCGCTCACTGACGAAGGGAAAATGCCGAGTGGGAGCCGTACAAGCGACGGGTTCCACGTCGGCAACTTCACCTGGTCCGGGGGCAGACGATGGAGCGGGCAGTACAGTGTACCTTGGACACGGACAGGTACCAGTCTGATAGGAATAAACATATATAATATAAAATTATAGTAGGTTATAAAAAATGTAGATTTTGAGACTATCGTTCGATTTGATATTGTTATTGTTACCACTGGTTTTTGAAAGCCTTGTAGAAGCTATATGGGTACAGCATAAATTGATGTTACACATACAGAACCTAAAGGACGTCTTGGAGCAGCTCAAAACTTATCAAAACTATCGAGATATTGGGTTAAAATAATGACACATTTATATTATCAAAGTTATAGTTTTGCTACGGGTTTTACGCATTGTTGGAACGGGTGTGATTGTTCATAGAGGTTTGTAAAACCCTAAACATGAGAGAGAAACTTCCTCTGCTCCTTTTAAATGTAAAAACCTGAAACTGAGGCAGTCCCCCTTTTAACAAACTAGCATGACTGAGATAAGCTTTAATATCACTAATATGGTTGTTGTACCATGGAATCTGAGCAGGAGGCGACTGAGATACTATCACTAATATGGTTGTTGTACCATGGAATCTGAGCAGGAGACGACTGGGATAGTCTTTACTATCACTAATATTGTTTGTTGTACCATGGAATCTGAGCAGGTGACTGAGATAGCATTTAATATCTCTAATATGGTTGTTGTATCGTGGAATCTGAGCAGGAGACGACTGGGATAGTCTTTACTATCACTAATATTGTTGTTGTACCATGGAATCTGAGCAGGAGGTGACTGAGATAGCATTTAATATCTCTAATATTGTTGTTGTACCGTGGAATCTGAGCAGGAGACGACTGGGATAGTCTTTACTATCACTAATATTGTTGTTGTACCATGGAATTTGAGCAGGAGGCGACTGAGATAGCCTTTACTATCACTAATGAGGTTGTTGTATCCATGAAACGGTTATCTAGAACATGTTGAGCTAGTGAATGGCGGAGTTTATAATTGAAAGGCAAATACAACACCCTTACCAACTAGTAGAGCTAAGATCGAAATATTTAGTAGTTTAGTACTTAAAGGTGTTCAGAATAACTATAAGACTAAGGATTCTTTCGGCCGTACATATTCGAAGGGCTAAGAAAACAATCCTAAAAAATTCATAAGGCTCATATACCTACTTATATTCTCCATTAATATTTGCCTAGACTCAGTTCCTTTGCTATGTCTCTGTCTTTGGGCAAGGATGGATAATTAATAACTAGGTGTGTATTAATAGGTGAGGGAGCGTTGGTCTGACATGGTATTCGTGACAGAACGCCCTCCATTCGCCTTCCCTACCCACTCGGAGACTTCTGCTGGCGGGACGAGATGCTCTTTAACATTGGACGTCTTGGCGACACCCACCACTGACACAACCACTTCGAGTTGTAGACGATGTTGTAGTGGCACCACTTAGTACCAGATGTAATTTAGAGATGGATTTTTACATAGTTTGTCACGGGAGTCTAAGTATTATGTGTGTACTACGGAACTGATTACATTGTAACGATAGTGTAAAATAAAACTGTAAAGTATGATTTGCCTTAAGGTGTAAAAACAGCGATGCTATGAATGATATACTTAGGTTAATCTTTATTTTACTTACATTAATGATTAGAATTAATTTTATATTTTATTTAACATCAATTGAAAATATTGTACAGTTTTTCTTATTTTTATTTGAGCTTTTCGTTTTTTTTAAATTGAAGATTGGAGGTACGTAGATGTGAACTAATTTTATAAAAAATATTCTTAAATATAATTAATTGGTATTGTTTTGATTATTAAGGCGTGAATTGCGTAATAAGTAAAGAATTTGCTTAGTTTCAGCCCTTAATGCTACTGTGATACGTGTTGTATTAACAAGAAGTATACATTACCCAATCTAAAAAGTGAAATGTTTGTAATTAATAGCTGTTAAATTTTTCATGAATTGTAATAATATAGTTTTAAAAGTATTATGGTGAAGAAGAGATCACATGTACCTTCACGTTATTCCAACAGTGTATGTACAAAGTACTCATGTTTGTTGAGTGAAATAAATTAATATTTTTGTACTTTCTGCAAGTATGCTTTTATGTCAAACCTTATATAATATCCTTTTTGTTCAAACTCCACAGTTAATATCATAGTGTATTGGTTAATTTACAAGATATTTCAACATAAAGAGGCGACATGAAAATTAGGCCTCTTCTTTGTTTAATTACTTAATGTAATAATGATAAATAAGGTTGATCTAAAGAATATTACAGTAATACATTTTGAGTATCTACGGAGAATCATTTCTCTTAACTGAAAAATAATTAATTATATAAATGTAAGAAAATTAATTATTTACTGATTATTTTTATGCGACATAATAACTACTTCTCATCTTAAAATAATATAGACAATAAATCTCCTACCTAAAACTCTGCTTACCTGAATACTTTATAACAGGTTATACTGGTAATACTACTTATTAAAAATACTAAATATAGGTAATACAGGTTATGGGGCCTTTTTTCTTGCGGTATAAAGTACTGTGTGATAGGTGTCTGCAGAGGATTAAAACAATGTTCAAACACGCTGTTTAAATTCGTTGGCATTACAATGAAACAGTAACCAATATTTTTTATAATAAAATATGTTTCTAGTTTTTATGGCCTTAATAGCCTACATTAAATTTTATTGAAACAGATTGAGTCAGATTTAAAGGAACATTGACTAAGTACTTTCCTGAAAATTAAAATTTTTCATTCTTTTATTGCATTATGTGACAATGATATAATCATTACTAAGCCATCAGGCACGTACTGATGGTTTGTTTTAAGTATGATTGTGTACAAAAATGATCCGTTTTTTCAGGAAGGTTTCACAGGCAGCTGTTGAAGTGTGTTATAATATTGTATAACGCTGACTAAATAGTATATGGTGTGGCAGAATAAGTCCTCTTGGGTTATTCCTCATTTTTGTTTCTCAGGGACAGAGCTTGGTATTTTATTGCTTAGAATATTAAACAGTTACTGGAATCAATACTGAAATGTAGAATTATATAGATACCTAGTTTTTATAATTAAATAATTTATATGATAAATGTATTGAAAAATAATAATTGAATTCATTGGAATTAAAGTGTAAACAGCTATATGTTAAAGTATAAAAGAACAGTTTTAATAACTTAAGTAAGATGTACAATTTTTTATTCCCTTACTATACTAACATATTAATTGTGATGAATTAAATTATTATTTTTAATATATATTCATCATATAAATTATTTAATTATATATATATATATATATATATATATATATATATATATATATATATATATATAAGTAAATATGAATATGCCGGTTTCTAGACCACTTTTGGGACAGACAGAAAATCAATGTAAAATACTGTCCATTGAACCATAAAACAAATCTAATAAAATCTAACAGGAAAGCACGAATGTTAAATAACCGAATCTTTAGCTGTTTTACTGTTCAATGTTTGCTTCTACATTTATAAGCTGTTTTAATGAAAAAATCAAAAAATCTTAATAAAAAATCTTTATTCTACAAAGTTAATTGTAACACAGTCTTTATCTTTAATAGTCTTCTTTCCAGTAACAATCAAGTGTAATTTTTCATTTTTGTTTAATTCTTTAATCTTTTTTCTCATCCAAAACAGTCAAAAATCTGTTCGGCAAGTGTACTTTACAATCTTCCAACTCGGCAATTATTGTAAACCCGAATTTATCTTTCATTTTCTCCAAATTCAAGATTCTATGTTTCTTTTTTTCTTCCAATTCCACTAATTTCTTATATTCTTTGAATCTTAGTTCACCAACCTTATTCAACTCTTGTAACAGCGCTGCCATTTATTATAGAAAAATCTTTTAAACTAAATTTAGTTAAAAGATTTTTTCTATAACAAATAGAACAATCTGAAAACATTTGACCAGAAATTGTGCTGATTTGTGTCAAGTTGTCACAAAAATCACCACTTCTCAAAATTTTAGTTTACAAATTTTTGCTCTTTAAATATGGAGCGGAAAAAGATAGAGTGCCCATACTGCAAAAAAGACATTTTTGAACATCACTATACTCGTCATTACAATTCGAAAAATCATTTGAAGAACAAAGAAATTTATAATAAAGAACTAAATTATTTGAGGACTTGGGCTAAAGAGAATCAAATCGATGGTCACGAAAAGATGTACAATATAGAAAAATTGCGTGAATTAAAGAAAAGCTTTAAGGAAGATAAAAAAGATCTCAATCTATTTAATGATGAAAAAATTCAATCAATCGCTGAAAAATTGTCCTTAGAAACAAACGATAAAACTAAGTCTGAAATGATCGAAGAAATTGATAAAACTCTTAAAGTAAAATCCGAAAATATCATTGATGTAGAAGTTTTATCCTCAATACACGGTCTTTTCAAGCAATACATTTTAACAAACTTGAACGACAATTCCATGTCAATTTACAAATATCTTTCAATTATGCGGTCAGAAATTAAAAGTTTAATCGAGAAATTTCAAGAAAATGTTAAAAATATGAAGGGCTATCTCTCTTTGGAATGTGAATACGAACGAACTTTAGTGAATGGTGAACCGCAAACATGTCTAATGTATTTTACTATCAAAGCAGACGAAATCTTTGACGTAAACGACTTTATTACTAAGCAATTTAATAAATTAACACATCGAGAACAAACGAATAATCCAAATAAAGGTTCCGGATGGACATTTAAAAGTTGTAAACAACTAGTTTTGAGCCTTAATAAACATGAATTTATGAACGCAGGATCATATATCGATTTACCAAAGGAAATCAAAGATAAAAAAGCTTGTGTAAATATCAAAAATAAAGATGATTATTGCTTTATTTACTCTATCCGATGCGCTATTGAAAAACCCGAGACTCATGTTGACAGAGCAAAACAATACGAAAAATTCGTAAACGATGAGATATTTTCTGGATTCGACTATCCTATGTCTTTAAAAGATATACAATTATTTGAAAAACGAAGCAGCAAAGCAAAGTACAAGTATCCGAAAATGTCTGTAAATGTCTATACTTTTGATGAAAAACTACACATAGTACCGTTGCAAATTTCAGAAGTTTATGACGCCAAGTTAGAAGTTGATTTATTGTATGTTAAACAAGATGATAAATCCCATTATGTTTTGATAACAGATTTAAGTAGATTAGCGAGTTCACAGATATCAAAAAATGCTCACAAGACGTTCTTGTGTCGAAGATGTTTAAGCCATTTTTACAAATCTGGAGATTTAACAGATCACTTAGAAATTTGTAAAAATCATGAAGTTTGTAAGCCAATTATGCCATTTCCAGGTCAAACAACTAAATTTACTAATTATCAAAAGAAATTTAGCCATCCGTACGTTATTTATATGGATTTTGAAAGCATATTAGAGAAGATTCCCACATGCAAAAACAATCCGCAAAAATCGACTACAACCAAGATTCAGAAGCATATTCCTTATGGTTTTACTCTATATTTAGTGTCTAATGTGACCAATCGTATGTACAAGCCGATATGTTATCGAGCAAAAAATGAAGAAGAGTTGCCGAACGTTCCTGCAAAATTGTTTGAAGAACTCAATAAATTATCGAAGTACATAGCTAAAAAATATAATTCAAAGAACATGAAGCCCATGAAATTGACTGACGAAGAAGAAATTTCGTATCAAAATTCAAATCTTTGCCACATTTGTGAAGAAATATCGTATCAAGACACTGAAAAAACTTTAGGGTTTTTACCAGATAATTGGAGTTCTGCTTATGATGCATTCAAAAAATGCAGAGATCACTGTCATTTGACTGGAAAATTTCGAGGTGCAGCTCATAGAATTTGTAATCTGAATTTGAAATTTCCTCAGAATATTCCCGTTTTCTGTCACAATATGTCTAATTACGATACGCATTTGTACATAAAAGAATTGGCAAAACAATACGGTAATGTTGATTTGATTGCAAACACCGATGAACGATATATAAATTACTCTGTAAATTCTGGATACGGGTATGAATTTGATGGTGACAAACCTAGAAAGTTCATAAAATTCTCTTTCGTAGACACGTTTAGATTCATGGCCTCGTCTATAGAAAAGTTAGCTAAAAATCTAAAGAGAGAAGACTTCAAACATACAAATCATTTTATACAAGATGGAAGAATATTGAATGAGATAATAGAAAGACAACCAAATGACGACGACGAGATTTTTAAAATTCTATCTGGGAAAGGTATATTTCCTTACGAATTTATCGATAGTATTGAAAAACTTGATTACACAGAAGAGCTGAAAATTCAAGATTTCTATTCACTTTTGACAGACGAGAGCATATCTGAGAAAGATTTTCAACACTACTTAAATGTTTGGAACAAATTAAAAGAGAAAAATCTAGGAAATTACTCTGATCTCTATAACATTCAAGATGTTCTATTGCTCGCTGATATCTTTGAAAATTTTAGGAATATTTTGTTTGAATTGCTATAAACTCGATCCGGCACACTATCTAACAGCTCCCAGTCTCGCATGGGACGCAATGTTAAAATTAACGAAAATTGAGCTTCAACTGATACACGATTACGATATGTATTTAATGATCGAAAAAGGTATTCGCGGAGGCATTTCTCAGTGTATTAAACGATATGTGAAAGCAAATAACAAATATTTAAAAGATTTTGATAAGACAAAGCCCGAAAACTATTTACTCTATCTCGATGCAAACAACCTTTATGGGTATGGTCTTATGCAAAAACTGCCGTATAGTGATATCAAGTGGATGGATCCAAAAACGTATACAAAAGAAGAGTGGAAAAGAAACAATTTTGGAACTCACTGGTGACGAAAACTATGGCTATATTCTTGAAGTCGATCTTGGATATCCAACAAATTTACACGAACATCACAAGGATTTACCTCTTGCTCCAGAACATTTTAAAAACAAACTTTGCACAACTCTACTGGATAAAACTGAATACGTTGTTCATTCGAGAAATTTGAAGTTCTATTTGGAACAAGGTATGATTTTGAAACATGTGAATAGAGTTATTGCATTCGATCAGAAGCCTTTTATGAAAGAATACATTGATTTTAACACAAACATGAGAACCAAAGCTACAAGCGACTTTGAAAAGGACTTTTATAAGCTGATGAACAACTCAGTTTTTGGAAAATCTATGGAAAATGTGAGAAACAGATGTGATATTAAGCTTGGAAATGAAGAATTTTCAATGAAACAAGCTAAGAAAACAAATTTCAAATGCTTTAACATCTTTGACGACAACTGTATAGCGAGTCACATGTACAAACAAAAGGTTAAATTTAACAAACCGATTTACATAGGATTTTCAGTTCTCGACCTCTCAAAATTGCTAATGTACGAGTTTTATTACAACAAATTAAAGAAGTTTGATCCAGATTTGAATCTGTGTTACATGGATACAGACAGTTATTTTCTAGAATTGAAACGAGATCCTTTTAAAATTATTAAAGAAAATATAGATGACTTTGATACAAGTGATTATCCAAAAGATCATGAATGTTTCACTACTAAAAATAAGAAGGTAATAGGGAAATTCAAAGATGAGTTAAATAGCGAAGTTTTAGAAGAATTTTGTGGTTTAAGGTCTAAGATGTACTCGTACAAATATCTAGATAAAAACCCAGTTAGGTGTAAAGGAATTAAGAGAAGCGTTGTAAATAAAACAATAAATATCGAAAACTTGAAGAGATGTTTGTTCGAAGATAAAGAAGAATTTAGGGAGATGACAGTCATCAAAAGTTATAAACATGAGTTGTACACTGTTACCATAAACAAGCTGGCACTGAACGCTAAAGATGATAAGAGAATTGTCCTAGAAAATAAGATCGATACAGTACCGTATGGCTATGAAGCAAAATCTGATATATTAGACGAATTAAATAAACTTGGAAACTTTGATATGTAAATGGAAGATGATTTAATTCACTGTCACAAGTGTAAAAAGAAAACGAAAAATATAGATTCAAAAATCGTTCAAACTCAAAATGGATTGTATAGAATTGCTGCAAAATGTTCAAAATGTAAGACAAACAAGAGTAAGTTTATAAAGAATCCAAATCCAAAACCTGTTAAGCAAGAATTGAAGACTAAAGATGAGATAGAGATTGAAGCTCGAGAAATTCATGCACCAGTACGAAAAAAGTTTAAAAAGAGAAAAATTATAACATTAGGAATTGACGATTTATGGGCAGCAGATTTAGTTATAATGTCTAACTATTCAGATCAAAATGATGGATTTAAGTATATGTTAAATGTTATTGATACTTTCTCAAAATATGCTTGGTCAAGAGCTATCAAAAGAAAAAACGGCAAGGATATTTCAAAAGCTTTCGAAGATATAGTAAAAGATGCCATAAGGATCAATCACAAACCTCCTAACCTACTTCATACAGATAAGGGTTTAGAGTTTAAAAATAAAGAATTTAACGATGTTTTGAGGAAATACAACATTAAGATTTATCATATTGAAAACGAAGAGAAATCAAGTATTGTAGAGAGATATAACAGAACTCAAAATGAAAGAATGAAGGTTCTTTTTGAGATTAATAAAAACTTTAAATGGATCGATATTCTTCAAGAAATCGTAAAGAAATATAACGATACTGTTCATAGCACAATCAAAATGAAGCCTAAAGACGTAGATAAAGATGCAGAAAAAGAGTTATTAGAGTCGGTTTTCAAGTATGTTCCACCTGAAATTCACACGAAAACTAAATTTAAAGTCAATGATCATGTAAGAATTGTTAGTAAAAAAACAAACATTTTCGAACAAATATAAGAACAATTGGTCAAGAGAAATCTTTGTGATTTATCAAATTAATAACACAGATCCTGTAACTTATAGTATAAAAGATTTAAATAATGAAGAAATAACCGGAAAGTTTTATGAATATGAATTGAAGAAGTCAAAACTGTAATATAAATTTTCTATATATAAATGGCGCATCAAAAGAAATGTTCAATGTGCAAAGAATTAAAAGGTTTTGAAGAATTTTATAAAGATAAGAGTAGAAAAGATGGAATTATTTATAATTGTAAAGATTGTTATAGGAAGTATCATAAAGAGCTGTATGATAAAATAGAAAAATTAACTTTGGAAGAGAAAGAATGTCTTAAATGTAAAGAAACTAAAAAAATTTCAGAGTTTAATAGTGATCACTATAGTAGAGATAAGAAAGACTCCTATTGTAAAGATTGTGTAAAGAAGAATCACCATAGATTATATTATGAAGATACTCAATGTGAATGTGGAAGAACTATAAAATGGTTAAATAATTATCAAAAACATTTACAAACAAAATATCATAATTCAAGAGTTTAACATTTTCATCGTGTAATAATTTTTTCTATATAAATGGAGTCTCAAAAGAAATGTACAAAGTGTCAAGAAGAGAATAGAAAAGACTGTTATTGTAAGGAATTATACGATAAAATGAACAAATTAACTTTAGAAGAGAAAAAGTGTTACTTTTGTAAAGAAATTAAAAAATATTTCTGAATTTAATAACTGGCAGTATAGTAAAGATAGAAAAGATGCTTTTTGCAAAGATTGTGCTAAAAAAATTTTCAGCGAAAGTTATAAAAACGAAATGCCTTGTGAATATGAAAAAAAGATTTTACAATGGTTACCTAGTTATGCTAAACATTTACAAACAAAATATAATAAATCGAGAGTTTTTAGTAAAAATTTAGAAACATTTTCATCGTGTAATTTAGATATTCTATAAATCAGTCGAGATTCTGCCATATTTGTAGTAAAATGATTTCCGTTGTATAAAATATTCAAAGATTCTTTCATTTGGTTGTAGAGATTTATACTATTTGGATCTCCATGTGTTAATAAAATTTCCATTTCTGGGTAATCAATTTCAAGTTCTTTCAATCTTTTCGGTATTTCTCTCTTTTGAGCTCTGATAACGTAATAAGGCCATTCCCACATGTGATTCTTCTTAATTAACACAAAAACATGGTGTTTTTTCTTATCAAAATCTTTACAAACAAGATCTGGTTTCATTAAGTCAATTTTTACACTTTGTTTTTGCGATTATTTCCGTTTTTTATTTCATCTTTAATTTGCAAGTGTTTAACTTCGTCCTCTAAATATTTAATCTTGTTTTCAAGTTTGTACTCACCAAATTTACGAATGCTTGGTAAAACATCTCTCGTAACCCATTGTTGAAAGCTTTTTGCTTCTATTTTATGAGATCTTAAAATTAACGAATAAAGTCCTGATTCATTAATGAAAATAGTATCTTTGTGAATATTTGCGAGGTGGCCCTCGAGGGCTACCTTATCTTTTAGATAAAAGTATTGAGATTTGTCACCTTCATCGACATTATTTCTAATCGCTTTTTCTGTATTGTTATATTCCAATATTTCTGCAACATCTTTAGCCTTAAACCAAAATTCATTATTTTCGTCAACAATTGTTAAAATTTCTTTATTATTGAATTTTAGTTGATTATTTCTTAGATCTATGACTGACTCCATTTAGATAGAAAAAATTTAACAAGCAATTTTTATTTTGAGAGACCTGGTTCATTAATAAAAACAGTACAGGGATGAAGATTGTTAAGGGGCCATTCGAATAGACCCTTGTTTTTTAAGTAAAAATATTGAATTTTGTCATCATCATCAACCTTTAATATGATTGCTTGTCTCGTGTTTTCATATTCTAAAATTTCTACAACATCTTTAGCCTTAAACCAGATCACATTGTTTTCGTCTACAATAGTTAAGATATTCGTGTTATCGAATGTAAGTTGGTTATTGAGCAGATCCACAACTGACTCCATTTAGAAAGAAAAAATTTAACAAGCAATTATTTGAGTGTAAAGTCCAGATTCATTAATAAAAAATTGAACTAGGATGTAATGTTTGTAAGAGTCGCGATTCGATACCCTTGTCAGAACGTATGTTTTTGAATATTTTTCTCGGGGTCTATGGGATAGACTCCGGTGATTTATACATTTAAGGGCTATTTTCTCGTCATTATCGTCATTTTAATCTAATCGCCTCTCATCAATCTTAAATAAATTGTTGTTTTACTCTCATTATTTAATAAATTTCCCTCAGAGTCTTGTATAGTTAGAACGATTTTTTGAATTCTTTTAATATTTTTTCTAATTGGAATATAATCGATTTCATTCGGTTTTTCACTGATTTTTGATCCATAAGCAACATTTGGGAAAAAAGTGTACAAAATTTCAGATTCTTTGTGTAAATGTTCGGTATGATTTTCAAAACTAGGTTCAACGAGATTACAATGTACTTCAATTACATCGAACGGTCTAAATTTTGGCGTTTTATTTCCTAAATATACCTGATTTGGCTCAATAGTTTCTTGAACAATCCCTAACAAATCTACAATAATTGCTGAAAACATTATTCTTACTGGTGATTTTATTTGAATTTTATTAGAGAGATAATTTAATTGCATTTCAAACTTGTTTTCGTCAAAGTTTAAAGATTTATCTGATTGTTTGAATGTTTTCAGATAATTTTTTAAGGGAATTTTTAATTTGATCGAAAGTATAATATCCTTTGTTTAAACCATAGTATTTTGTTATGTTCTTCTCACTAAATCCTATGCAATAAGGAGAACTTTCACTAATATTTATTACAAAATTGTCAGAATAAAAACCGCTTAAACCGATAAAATAATTTGATTCTTCCTCTAAGTGTATAGGATGTTCCAAGTTTAAAACTAATTTAGAGCTTTCTGAAGTCAACTTGAACAGCTTCATTTTCGCAAGCGTTGCTTCAAGATGAAAATCTTCTATTTAAATGGAGAAATTTTTAAAGCAAAAAGATCAGATAAAACTTCAAACGTTTGAAGAAAATAAGAAAGATCAACCAATCAGATTGTTAATTGTTGGTTCAAGTGGATGTGGAAAAACAACTTTATTATTGAATTTCATCTACAATAGGTTGATTCCTTATTCCAATTTGTATGTTTTTAGTAAATCTTTAGAACAAGACGCCTATAAAAAATTACAAGAAAGATTTGAAAATATTGAGAAGAACTTAAGTAAGAAAATATCATATTTTTTATAATGCTTCTGAGGACATAGTTCCGTTAAGCGAATGTAAACCCAATTCGTTAATCGTTTTTGATGATTGTATTTTAGAAAATCAAGACGTTATTAAGGAATATTTCGTAATGTCCCGTCACAAAAACATATCTTGTATCTATCTTTCCCAATGCTTTTCAAAGGTTGATAAACAAGTTATTAGAAATAATTTGAATATGTTGTGTGTTTTTAAGCAAGACGATCACTATTCGAGAAAAATTTACAACAATTATGTGGGATCTGATATGAGTTTTAACCACTTTAATGAATTATGTGATAAAATTTGGAAAGAAGACAACGGATTTTTAACTATTAATCTAACTTTGAAGCCTAAAAATGGTAAATATTTGAATAAATTTTCCAATATAAACGTGTGATAATCTAGTTGTTTTCATGTTTTTACGTTCACGTTTACGTTTCGTGTTCTCGTTTTTACGTTCCACGTTCACGTTCCACGTTCACGTTCATGTTTCACGTTCATGTTTCACGTTCGCGTTTACGTTTCACGTTCATGTTTTACGTTCGTGTTTTACGTTCGTGTTTCACGTTCGTGTTTCACGTTCATGTTTCACGTTCGTGTTTACGTTTCACGTTCATGTTTTACGTTCGTGTTTCACGTTCGTGTTTCACGTTCCACGTTCGTGTTTCACGTTCCACGTTCACGTTTTACGTTCCGTGTTCACGTTTCGTGTTCACGTTTTACGTTCCACGTTCACGTTTTACGTTCCACGTTCACGTTTTACGTTCCACGTTCACGTTTTTACGTTCCACGTTTAAAATTTTCCTAAATAAATGGCGAACGTAACTTCAGAAGAAGCAAAAAAACTTGATCAAATAGAAAAGAAATTAATCAAAGAATTTAAAGAACAGATTCGAATTGATGAAAAAGAACAAGAATTTATTCAAAAAATTAATCAACCTGTAACATCTGCAATAAAAAATGTTGAGGGCAAAATTGAAAATGTTTTAAGCGATAATCAAAATTTGATGAATTTGGTTCCAGTTGTACGACAATTTGCTGATATTTCGATACCAGAATCTGAGTTTGAATTGCCAAAATTACCATCTTCAACACCATTTAGACCTCGAATCATTGAAGACTCTACCATAGTTGAACCAATAAGTCCTGGAACAACGGATATAATAATTGGTGAAATTGGTAAAAAATTTCTTCCTAGAGCAAAGGATGATAAATTTGGTTTGTATTGGGACAGAAAAAAGAAAAGTTTTATGATTGGAAATTTGCCCGTGAATTTTGAGCATAATGATATCATTATTAATGAAAAAACATATGAAGGAACTCAAGGTTTATGGAGATTATTAACAGGCACTGATGTTCCAAAAGACGGTTTATATTCTGAAGAAGACTTGAAAAAGTATACTGAAATTTTATGGAAATCTGATTCAATTTACAAAAATAATGATCCATCAACTAAGAAACCAAAGTCAAGTAAAGGTAAAAAATATCTCAATTTGATTAAACCAATTTGGGAAAAACGAATCGAAGGATCAGGTGTGAGAAAATACAGTGATAATAAGATTGAGTACAGATATATCGACGATTTGACAAAACTCGATGGAATTATTAATTATATTTATGCTCAAGAGAAGGCTGGAAACAACAATTTTTTGAACGAAAAGAAAGCGATTAAAGATTTTATTTCGAACAAACTTGATGAAATGATTGAAAAACCTGATGGAATTAAATATTTAAAACGAGTTTTGCCGGCAATAAGTTCATCTATGATTGAGGGTAGTGGACTTTTGAATGATTTTATCAACAATTTACCTTTTGAATTACACGTACCAACTTATCAGTATCTGGGGCCTGGCACAAAACTCGAAAAAAGACTAAAAAGAGGAGATCCTGGTATAAATAAATTAGATCAAGCTGCTATGGAACACGATATTTTTTATGCAAAACATAGAGACACAAATTCCAGACATATCGCAGATAAAGTTTTGCAAGATAAGGCAATGGATAGATTTTTATCAAAAGATGCTAGTTTAGGTGAAAGATTTGTTGCGCTTCCAACAGCTGGAGCAATGTTTTTGAAGAGAAAACTAGGAATGGGAATCGAAGAGAACTTGAAATTTTAACTATATAAATGGAGGTGAACGTAAACTTCAGCAAAAAATCAGAAAGAAAAAATAAAATCCGCTTTTAAGAAGAAAATACCCGTTAGTATTCAATTTAAAATAGATCAACTAAAAAATGGCGAAGATAAGATATTTTTAACAAATAGACAATACAATAAACTCGAAAAACATAAGAAAAACAATAAAGGAACCAGAATAGAATTTTCTTATAATCAGTTGAAAGAACTCAAAAATGGTGGACTTTTGAAAGATTTATTAGATTTTGGAGAAAATATTCCAGTTGTTAAAAATGTTGTTCCTTATGTTCGTAAAGCTGCTCCAATCGTTAAAAAGGATGTGATTCCTATTGTTCGAAACATTTTAAATTGGTTAGATAAAGAGTTGGAAGATGTTACAGGATCTGGATTAGATGAAAAAACTTTGAATTACGTGAAATCAAACATTGAAAAAAAAATTTAAACCTTTAACATTCGGGGAATTGGAAGAAATCTGCAAAAATATTAAACATTTTAGAGGAATCTTCATGAGAGATACATTACCTGAAAAAGTTAAGAAATTTGAATGTGGAATTGTGAATTTAGACTCGATTATGGGAAGTGGAACGCATTGGATTTGCTATTATAAAAATGATAAGATTTCGTTTTATTTTGATTCGTATGGAAGAATTGAGGACAAACCACCTATAGAATTGATTAAATATTTGAAAAAATCAAGCGTTTACTACAATGATTCTCAGATTCAAGACTATAAAGATCCCCCAATTTGTGGTCATTTATGTGTTTTTGTGTTGAATGAACTGAGTGATGGTAAAGATTTTAAAGAAGTTGTTAACAAATTATTGCTTAATAAATATGGATTCACAAAATATTTTTTGACGTATTTGGAACACAAATTATTCAAAATGTAGATAATAGTTTGAATTTTGATAGTTTGAGAAATGAGTTTGATAACAAGTTAGAAAATGTATTACAAAACCTTCCAGATTCAGATATGTTTGCTGTCGAGATTGAAGATTTTAAAGCAGAATATGATAACAAACTTGCAAATTTCATGAGTTCAAATGAAGTTGCTGATAAAATAAAAACTTTGGAAAAAGAATTTGATGATGGTGTAAAAAAATTATTTACCAATTTAATGTCTCACATCGAAAAAGCTGATGAAATTACTGAAGCGATCAAAGTTGAAAAGAATTATGTTAGTTTGGCTAATAAAAAAAGAATTGTCGGTGTTCGACCTGGTATTGACAAACATGATGTTGTTGTTAAAGAACAAATTTTAAAACCTCTAAAATTATCAGAAAACATCGATATTGTTGATTTACATGATCCGAATGTTAAAAATGCCTTAGATTTTAAAGGAAAAAGAATTAGCGGTGTTAGTAAAGGAATTAATCCATTTGATGTTGTTGTAATGATTCAATTAGAAGATCCTATTAAAATGTTTAATGAACTAAAACAAAATTACGAGAATCATAAACAGCATGTTAAAGATTTTACAACAGAAGTCTATGACAAGTTAGAAGCCAGAAATAGAAGATCAGTAGACGATGTTGGTGAAATTAATGAAAAACTTACTAATTTTAAAGAGTCTTTTGATAAGTTTAGTTTAGATGCTACGAAAACTTTTGAGAATATTGGTCATAAATTTGTTGAATACAATGATTCTTATGCTGTCAAATTTCAAAAATTAGAAAAAAAACTTAATAATATGGAGGAAGATCTTACTGAAATAGGTATTCGCGTAGGGTTTTATGCACGATAAATTTTCCCTAAATAAATGGCGCTCATATATTGTGTGAGGTGTAAGGCAAAAACTGAAACAAATGATATAAAATACTATGCAAATATCAATGGAGTTAAAAGAATTTCGGGAAAATGTGCTGAATGTAAACTCAAAAAAGAGTCAATTTATAAAAACTTGATTTTGAAATTTTTTCCTAATAAATAGAGATGGCGGGACATTACAGTGCTTTCGATCTTTTTATCATGCAACACGAAAGAGATTTGAAAAAAGAACATTGGGATGACATTTCTCAAAAATATGAATTATCCGAAGATATGATGAGATTATACGTAAACAAATTGAATTGGTATAACATTGCTAAATATCAAACTTTATCATCAGAGTTCATTCAAGAAAATATACATTATCAATTAAAAGATCATATGTCTGTTCTTTGTCTCTATCAACACTTGAGTATAAAGTTTTTGGATGAAAATAAAGATACAGTTGATTGGAACAATATTATAGATAGCGGTTACTATCCTGTGCAAATTTTATTGAAATATGTGACCGAGATCGCAAAATTTAAGGAAGAGAATCCTGAATATGACGAAGTAGATCATTAAAAATGACTCTAATCTTTTTAATTATTTTACTAAAATTTATATCTTTTCTTATAAAAACGTACATTAGATCGATGAAAAAATGATATCTTTCTTATACATGATGTTTAAAATTTCTAAATGTTCTCTTATTAAATGGCGGACTACAGAAAATATGCTAGTGATATTGAAAGGGCGGAGTTTAAAAATTTCTATCCAATTAGTAAACAACATTTGAATGAACCGAATAAAAGAACTGAGTTTAATATTGATTTTGGAGATAACTTTTGCTCGTCTAACTTCCAGTTTTATATTTCTGGAACTTTAACAAAACAAGATGGTCAAGCATATCTTGGAACTGATAATGTTAGATTAATCGATAATTTTATACCGTTTTTATTTTCTAAGATTGAAGTAAGAAAACACAATAAATTGATAGAAGAAGTCGAAAACTGTGGCCAATTAAGCACAATTAAAGGAACTATTTCGTATTCAAAAAGTGATGTTATTTCTCAAACTTCTAATGGCTTTGAATCAGATTTTAAATTTGGTGTTTTTGAAGCAGCTGGAAATTTATCTCATTTTGGATTAGGATTTTTTGAAAATGTTACTATTCCGATCTATAAAGGAGGATTTTATCTAAGTTTTATAAGAGCAGAAGACGATGATGTGATTCTGAAGACTGCAACTGGAAATGTTATGCCTGTTGATGGAAAAATAACAATTACAGATTTTTTTATTAGAGTTCCAATGATTGATTATAAAACCACGAGTAAAATTAGGTTGATTGATGAAATTACAAAAAGTCAAAACATTATGTTTAATTTTCTAGATTGGCAATGTATTGAACAAAAAGGTATTTCCGGAACAACTTATTCGTTCGATATCACAAATATTTATAGAAATATCTTCAATCCCAAGTTCGTTATCATAGGTTTTCAAACAGATAGACAGAATAATCAAGAAAAAAATCCTTCAAAGTTTGATAGTTTGGATGTAAAAAATATCAGAGTAAAATTGAACGGTTCTTATTATCCAGATGAATTACAAAATTTAAACATTTCCGGAGGTCTTTTCAGAATCATGTATCAGATGTATCAAGATTTTAAGAAAGTTTACTGTAATAATAAGGAAATGTATTACAATCCTAAAGAATTTTTAGCGAATAGACCTATTTATGTCATTGATACAACAAAGAGCTTGACAAATATTTCTGGTTCAAAGAACGATATAATTATCAATATGGATTTTCAAAAAGCTGTTACAAACTCGACATGTTATGTGGTTGTGGTTTCTGAGAAATTTTTAGCCTATGATGTGATTAAGAACGATATTAGAGAAATTCAGTAAAAAATCACGTTATTTTCACTATTATTCATCGGATAATTTTAAAACTTTACAGAATTGTTAAAGACATTGATATAAGTATTCATTTTTAATTTCAAAAGAATATCTTAAAAAATGGGGATGATATTAACAAAAAACTATTCCAAGGTCATGGACCGGAAGTTATGATTTTAAAAAATACTTTAATATTTACTGATCCTATATACCAAATTTCAGCAAAAAAGCTCCAATAGTTCTCTAGATATGAGTTTAAATATAAGGGATGATTGGGGTAGATTTTGAAAATTTTGTTATTTTCATGAAATTTTAAGTTGAACTCGCTTGTTTTTGAAGTTTCAGATTTTTCCGATAAAATTTTTTATTTTTCTTTGAATATTAAGAAATAGGGGATGATTTCACCCTTATGGATAAGTTAAGTCGAAAGAGTTAAGTATTTACTATATGTGTACCAAATTTCATTAAAATCGGTTGAGTGGTTTTTGAAATATAAAATTATTAATAAATTTGTAAACTAGCAATCCTAATTGAACAACTTATATAGCAGAGATATAGCTTATAACTTTCGAGACTCTCCGTAGCTCAGTTGGTAAGACGCTTGCCTTCAAAGCCTGAGGTTCTGGGTTCAAATCCCAGAGCTTCAGGCGCGCTTTTTATTGAGGAAGACATGGTTGTCGTTCAGTGGTTGGGGACAAGTCTTTACACGAGTGGCCATAGTGTAATGACTATAGAACAAGCCGAGTAATGACAACTGTGGTTGGCGCGCCATTTGCTTCCTCACCTTTCCACTTCATTCCTTAATTCCTTCTCTTCCTTAATTCGTACATTCCTTCTCTTCCTTAATTCGTTCATTACATTCATCATTCACATCATTCATTAATACAACATTACACTTACAAAACACCCGACACAAATTCCCTAATTGTATCTCTCCATCAACTTCTACACAGTAGTTACCAAAGAAAAATGAGACTTGGGAACAAAAAAATTCCAGAGTCTAAGACCCGAATTACAGCTCCTAGCAATTAACTTGGTTGGACAGTAGCAGTGCAGGGCCAAGTCTCTAAACAATAGACACCGTAGAAGTTGAATGTGATGTGATTCCCCATAGCGCAAACACGCACACTAACAACACTACACCAAAGACACAATCATTCATTTTGTCTTTTACAATAATTGATGATGTTCATATTATTCTCTTTCATTCCTTCTAAAACTTCAAAAATATACTCTTTCGCTGATGAAAAATCTCGATTTCTTCCGGAATAATCTTTGTAATCGTACACATAATATCCTAAATAGTTGTACAATAGAATGAAATTATTTCTATTTATCTCTGTTGTAGAAATGTAAACACAAACATTTGCGCTGAAAAATTTATATCTCGGCAGACTTAGTTCCATAATCTCCATTTATAAAAAAATCTTTTTGTTTAAATGGAAGAGTATAATGCCAACTGTTACAAGTGTTCTAATAGAGGAGAAATTATCGATAAAAGATATTTAGTTTGTAGAGGTTGTAATTTAATTTTGTACGAAAGACCTAAACCTAAGAAATTACGAAATAAACTAACACATTTGAATAATCTGCTTACAAAATTGCAATATGGAGACAAGAAGCAAACAAAATTTGTTACAGAATTTAGAAAACAGAATAAAAATTTTTACTTATCTCTTGGAACCATTGACAAAATTATTTTCCTTTTCAAAGAATACATTAGGTTTGTAGGTATCGATACACACGTTTATTATGAAAAGATATTACCTGTATTTTTTCATTATCTGGATGTTGAATTTGTTTATGATTTTGAACCAGAAATCCTCGATGATTTTATAGTACATTTGGAGAAATTAAACGAAGAACATCGTGAAAAGAATGCGGTTTTACTCACATTCTCCCCGACTTCTCGAGTGATTGTTAGCAAATTTCATTTTTTCCGTCTTTAAATTTTTTCTATTTAAATGGAGTTCTTGAAAGAGTTAAATGATATTGGAGAATGTAAGTTTAAAGAGTATAAGAAGTTAAATGAATTGGAAGAAAGGAAGAAACATAGAATCTTGAATTTGGAGAAAATGAAAGATAAATTCGGGTTTACAATAATTGCCGAGTTGGAAGATTGTAAAGTACACTTGCCGAACAGATTTTTGACTGTTTTGGATGAAAAAAAGATTAAAGAATTAAACAAAAATGAAAAATTACACTTGATTGTTACTGGAAAGAAGACTATTAAAGATAAAGACTGTGTTACAATTAACTTTGTAGAATAAAGATTTTTTATTAAGATTTTTTGATTTTTTCATTAAAACAGCTTATAAATGTAGAAGCAAACATTGAACAGTAAAACAGCTAAAGATTCGGTTATTTAACATTCGTGCTTTCCTGTTAGATTTTATTAGATTTGTTTATGGTTCAATGGACAGTATTTTACATTGATTTTCTGTCTGTCCCAAAAGTGGTCTAGAACCGGCATATTCATATCTACTTATATATATATATATATACATATATAATTATAATATGTTTAAAATTTTTATATTTTCGATAAACAACACTCAAGGTGAAAAAGGTGTTCACAGAATAGAAAGATGGAATTGAAGATAATTGAAATAAACACTAAAACATAGAGTAGACGTTCGCTTTAATCCGGACGTAGCCTCTAGAGGAAAAATATTGAGGGCAATATCAGTTGAGAAATGAATAGACCAAACTCATGAAGTTTGTAATGCCGGAAATACTACTGATAGATTGTGAGGGGAAAATGTAAGTTCATCAGACATATTGCTAAAGAACTGCAGTCTTTAAAAATGTTAAGCCAATGTTGGATATATAAACATTCGTGGCATATTAAATTGAAGTCGATAAATTGTTCCAGGATTGAATAATTAAAAAAATCTTAACGAATTACTCTTAGCTTATAATGTTTTACTTATATTTTTATCTATCTTAGAAAATTTAAATATCTGGTGAAATAGAGACAACGTTTTCCACATTACAAATGTAAGTACAAACAGCTGGTGTCTTTCGGTATTCTCAAAAGAGACTTCTCAAGTGAGTTAGAATCTCTTGGAGTGTTTGAGGGAGTCAGACTCGGATACTATAAAATACGGTTTACAGTTCGGTCTCCAGGGAGATTTCATTGCCAAGTTAAGAAGTTATGTTTTTGTTTCATTGATAAAAATGGATATTGCTTTTTATCTGTTGTTTATATCATGAAAACAACACCAATACATACTCAATATTGTATATATTGGGTTTATACAATAACGTGATTGTATTTCTGTTTCATTGCCTTTGATTTTATAAAGTCAGATAAAAATACACAGTTAGAAATAATCTTGCAACATAAACCTTTTTTAATACCTAAGTATTATTTTTACCGATTGTATTTATTACGATATATTACAAATATACACTAAAAATCTATTAATTTTTGTACAAGGTGACGGATTCAACATTTAATATTATGAGATTTTATCTAAAAATAGTATGGGGGAAATGAAAATGGAATGTGGGGTTAACAATGACTCTAATCTACTGGAAATGAAAATGTAATCAGTAACTTTAAATTACTATTAATTGTAAACATAACAAATAAATATACAAATTTGGCTGGTTATGTCTTTGAAATATATTAAAATGAAAGTTTCAAGCATAGAACCCCGGTCTGAACTCAACATTCTGAATTTAGCCTGAAATAATGTGAAAAATGGTTTCCAATTAGAGATCAGACAATTCACACACAAATCACTTGGAATCAAAACTTCAATTCCTAAATTTATCGAATAAATTCGGTTTAATTCACACTTTTATATATAATTTTATATTATATATAATTGTTTTTACTATTTTACCAATTCCAATAAACTAGGTACAAGAAGGTATTTATAACTGTATATGATTTAACTTTTGAATTAGTAAGAGACAATTCAATCTCTCTTTTTCGTCAAAACGTACGTCCTAGGAAAGTCCCTATACACTTGTTAATATGCGATTAATAAACAAATAATAAGATTAGAAAAAAAAACCAATTCTCACAACCGGAATATTGAGCATTATATTTTTCGTCTGTAGTTCCAAAACGAATAAATCACAATTTTAGATACTTGTATTTTTTGTTTAATCGTAACAACGATTTGATCATCAGCTATATACAATAATAGTGTTATCCAATTTAGTAAATAACAATAGATGACGTATGTACAGTTTTCTTTAGGGGGATTAGAACAATGTGTTATAAACAAGTTTAACCGTTATAAACAAGTGTTATAAACAATGTGTTATAAAACAAGTTTAAGAATGAGTTTTGTTGTTAGAGAAAAAATTGTAAAAACTACAATTCTAAACGTTGGCGTGAATAAAATAAACAAAACGCGTTTAGAGGTGTCCAGTTGTGAGTTACACGTCATCGTCACTAGGGATTTGTTTACGTCATGAAACGTGGACATCGGCTTGTTTAGAGCCACTTTCGTTATTTTGACGCATACCACTGCAGTTAACTGTTTGTTGTGGGAAATTACGAAAACTCAACTAACTTTCGTAGGCTTACATGTAACAGAACGGTGTTGCACTACCAAGGTTTTTACTAATTTCATCGACCTCAATTCAACTAATATTTTTAGACACTTTGTTCAGTTATTGGTCTCGTTTTATGCTGAACTTATGATTTGTTTGAATTATTTGTTTATCCATTTTTTATCCTTTTTGATCATTATTAATGATAGACACATTTTAAAGTTCTAGTAATGTGTTCTTATGCATCCAAACTTGATTCTTAATGAACTTACTAAATTATTACTATTCAATTTAACTTAGTGATTAAGAGTTACTTATATAAAAGCAATTTAATTAGTAACATAATAATATTTTAGTTATTATTTATATCACAATATGAATTTAAAATATAAAGTACATATATATTACAAAGTGTATCACATATATGTTAATACCTGTTACGTTACTTTAAATATATATAATGAACATACTGTTATAAAAAGGCTTTTAAGCTTACCATGTGGACATTTGATATAATTTTGTAAACTTAATAATTAAATTTCATGTTGTAATTAAACCAACAGTTTAAAATATTTTTAGCCAATCCTAAGTACTAAAAACTCAATAAACAGTTCTATTAAAAGTAGCCTATTTGTTGGTCTATTTTGAAATATAAAATTGGAATATTTGGTATTTTTTTAAATTGTAAAGTATAGAAGGACACTGTGATGATTTAAGAGGATGAAATATACATAAAGGTAACGGCTTAGATCAATATTTTAAACTTTCATAATGAGAAGCTACATATTGTGGGAAATCTATTTGGTTATTACAAATCAATACAGAAATCAAACTTATTACAATGTATTCACGAAAAAGCTCAACTGCCATGTAGTGAATCTGAGTAGGATATGAGCGGTAGAAACGCACCAGACACCTGAAATATTAGGATTGCTGGGAATGAAATAACCAAGCCGTATGTGGTGTGGACTGCAAGAGAGGCGCAGACATGTGGGATTCATCGCATGTCCCTTCCGACGTTGAGCATTTATCATAGGAGCGCTATACCGGAGTGAGAAAAACTTCTATATGTAATAACAGGTGAATTGTATCTCTATTTATAACATTGTAAACATGCAGATAACAAGAATTACTTAAATTGTTTTTAAGTTACACTATAAGTGGCGGAAACCAAATGTATTATTTGCTAAGGTACAGACAAAATACAACAAAAACTGTATTTTTGCATTTTATATGATCAGTATTTTTTTCGTTCTCTTAGGATAAAAACATGAGAAATATGTTTTTATTGCACCTAGTCCGAAAAGGACCTTTGCAGTTGCTTCCGGTGTTATATGGTATCCAGAGAAGATTGGGCCGCTTGCTGTCGAGATCCATGATGAAGGATTGCAACAATCATCCTCTGAAGTAGCCCAGACCTATTAATCTACCCCTGCACCCTAATATTTTGACATAGGGTTGCTCATATAAAATTTGAAACATCAGTTTTTTTTCTACTCAAATGTAGAAAACGAGCCGGAAATGTACCTGGAACTACATACACAATACAGCAAAAAACAGAAATGTATTTATATTATACGATCAGTATTTATTTTCTTTTACGACAAGCCGATGAGAAACATCTTATTACACCTACTACGAACAGCACCATTGCACTTGCTCCGTAGTGACAGGATATTCAGGGAAGTTTGAAGATAGCGGCCACTTCCTGTCGAGATCCATGATGATGGTTAGCGAGTATTAGATTAGTCATGATCCCTTGGGAGAAAAGGAGGCCCAGTCAAAGTGGGAAGGGGTAGCATCGCCCTATTTCCAGACTAACAACTATCTGCCTTTAACACATCACTAGTCAAACTAACTCCAAAATCATCCTCCGAAGTTGACTAGACTTATTAATGTACCCTTGCACCCCAGCTCATCATAGGGTTGCCCAGATAAAAAATTGACACATCGGTTTTGCTCTACGAAGCGTAGGTTCAACTCGAATACATGAAACGAGTCGGAAATGAACCTTCCTGGGGAAATAAGAGTATTTAATCACCTGTAATTATACAATATCATAAATAAGGAAGGACACAATTCATGTGATTAAGGCCATAAATATACAAAAAGAAATACTATTGGGTGAATTACTTATAGAAGAATTACTTAGTTTTTATTATACGAGTATACAACACATATCTACATAAATGTATTTCTCAAATTCTCTTTATTTTCTACTAAAATATTTAAGTTCTCCGAGATATAAAGATCACACTGTTACCTGGTCTAATCAGCGAGATATAAAAAAACCGTCACCCATTCTCTATTAATGCCGATTACCTGGATTAGAACTATTGAGAGCGCTTACGAACAATAGATTTCCTTGCATTTACATGCATATGTAACAAAGCCCGACCACTGCTTACATCAAGGTTATGTATGCTATCACAAAATTCCACTGTTTTCTACTCAATAAAGGCTTACAAGCCAACAAACAGCTTACACGCATAAACATGTTCCTCTACCTACGTTCGATATTTACAGTTCAAAAATATTAAAACATGATTTTTATTTTTGATCAATATTCTTTATGTGTCGTAAATATTTACAGTATACCGTTGCAAAATCTGTGTGGTTATAGTGACATTGTATTTGGTGATTAATGTATCTCGCGCAAAACTTAACATACTTTTTCGTATCTCGTAGTTAATAATTATCAGCATAGCAAACTTATTACTATTACATTGGACGTATAATGTATTTGGAATGGACACTAAATATAAATATATACTCATATAAGTATGCACAATGGAATGAACTAATTTAAATAATACAAAGTTTTTCAGTGGACTTAAAGGAACAAAATAAATCGCTCTACTTATTTATAAATTTTTATATATATATATTATGTACACACACACACACACACACACACACACACACACACACACACACACACACACACACACACACACACACACACACACACACACACACACACACACACACACGCACGCACACACACACACACACACACACACACACACACACATATATATATATATATATATATATATATATATATATATATATATATAATTCACTGTTAAAAATGCTTAGTACAATCTGAGTGCGGTTATAAATTTATATGAATGCAAGGGGATTCTTTTACTTCAGTTTCAAGGTTCTAAATCCTGCACATTAGTTTAATAATTTGAAATTGTTTTTAGGGCTGTGTAACTATTTTTAAAGTATAAAATATTGATTCTTATCGACAAATAAGATACAGAAAAACATTATAGTAATTTTAATGAACATTTAAATAAAGTAGACCTAGCGAAAGGAATGAATTGTATAAAATATTATTTAATTCATACAAGCATTCATAGCGGTGGTCCGTTATCCAATAAATATATCACGTAGAAAAAAATATAAAACAAGATTATATTTACATTTTAGTGTCTTATACTTTTTACCTAAATATTTCTACTTTGGTAATTACATTTTTAAAACACTATGTTGGCTTTTTCTTTATACACCTCAGTTATGGCTATTGTTGGATACCTGATATAAATATAATCCAGCAATACACCATTGAGGTATTGATAAGCAATGAAGATGTAAGTATGCAAGCATTACTTTAGTCTTTTACATTCCAAAGTTTTTCAAAATTGAAGCTCTCTATTTACCGTACAGTGATACAAGAAATCAGTAACAGGTTTCTGATCTGTTGGAACATAGCTAATATAGAGGTTAAAGTAATAAAATTATATCGGCGTGTTGTAACACGCGTCATTTAGAAATAACAAAAAACATATTGTGTGTCAGCCCTATGTACACAAGAAAACATATGCGCAATAAAAGCAAAAAAAAAAAGAAAAACAGAAAAATTACGTTTCTTTCCATCGTAAAACACTTTAAACATTTTATTTTGTTAAAAATGAATAAACAATTTGATTTAGTTGATTACTCGGTTTTGCTTTGTGCCATTTGGCTTTGTACATACGTTCCTTTTGTTTATAAAATGATTGTTGGTCAATCTGTCTTTCATAGCGATAAATAAGAGAACCTTTAAAGATTAATCACTTTATTATAATGTCAACAATACAATTGATTTAAATGATACATTCATACAATAATACTACTGATTATAGGCTTATATGTAACAGTATATAACAATAATACTGTCAAGAAGATGTCAACAGGTGTTTAGCATAACATGAGGTACAGGTTAACTTTTGATTACAACTTCTTTCAAGTCAACTTTTGAACGTGATGGGAAATGAACCTGCATGGACCACTGCTTGTGCATAGATTTAAGTTGATAAAACTTCTAATATGAACTATAGGGGTTTTAAATGTTATATAATAATAAAATAAGAATAAAGAAAACTAATTTCATAACGGATGTTGTGTTATCCTTTCGAATCATTCTTTGAAAAGACATTAAACTATTATATGGTGTGAACTTTTTTTAAGAATTTTAAGATATAAGGTTCGTTATGGAATTTTCATTTAAATTTTCTTATATCGTAGCTCTTCTTGGTTGAGTTGACCACGACAAGAAAGTACTGACAAATCCATGTTTGTTGGAGCGTTTTCTGGCCTTGGAAATGTTGCGAATTGGGGCAGACATTTGCAATCAAATGTACAAACAACGTCCATGATTTGTGTTCATAGTTTAGTTTACTATACATTACCCTTTCTTAGATTATCAAAGACATCATACTATGTTTTCATTGTAAACAAAATTCGTATTTACCCCGAATCATCATCACCCGTCACAGGATCTCCGAATATAAAATGTTGATCCGGGATACAAAGTTGATAGTGAAATGGAATGTATTATTTGTTTTTTTAAATAAATTTGTTGGAAGTTTTTAATAATTAGTTTTATTAAAACCCGTTGGAAGAATTTACGTATTATTGGAAATGAAAACATTTAGGAACGGCATGACAGCGCAATATCTAGTGGATGGTGGTATTATTTAGTATAAGTAGGATTTAGTCGAGTAATAAATTATTGGATAGAAATGGATAATATTGCTATGGATAAAGGAACATTTCTATAAAAATTAAAACAAAACATACTTTCCATATAAATAATTTACAAAACTCGGTTTTATTAAAGTTGATATATTATGTAAATTAATACGACTGAATTAATTACACGTAGCATTCGGCATATTTTACACATTCATTTTTATACTTTCACGGTCCTAATAACCAATTAATTATTCTATGTTAGACGATTATTATGAAAATTCAATAACATATTTTGGTGATTGTGTTTGCAGTTGACCTAGGTTTGGATCCATGAATAAAATTGAATAATAAGTTTTCAGCCATCCACAAGCATCTCATAATTGTATAGAGTCGTTACAATTTAAATTTATTTTGCAATAAAACAATTTCGTGTTATATTACATATTGTCCGTAATGATTCATGTTTCAACCATTAACACTAAATAAAATATTCATACATAGATGAGCGGTGGAATAAAAATTACACTCCGATATTTTGCCATTAAAATGCATATTTAGGAATTAACTTATGTAAATAACCCTTTATTATTTGATTACTACAATTTCTTGCTAACAACGACGTTACTATATATTAACTTTCAAGCAAACTCGTAAAACAGACTTAATTTATACCTTGTATGAAAATGTTGTATCTATTTTGAAATGTTAATGTTGATCAAACTTGAGAAAATAAAATTAAAGTGATTCACCAAATTCTCTATATAACTTTAGTTTGGAGTCAAGAATTTTTTACAATAATCATAATCCATTAAACAACTAAAGTCTTTACTGTAATTGCGCTTAGTCGGAGTAAAATCCTAAAGAGCTTGTTCTTTTGTGTTGAGAGAACTGCGGAAACAATTGTAAAGATAATTTAAGAAATTATTTTCTTTGTTTAAGAAAGTTTTATAACACAACTGAACTTTATATTTTCATTTTAAAAATGAAGAATACCAAAGTAGAAAATTTAGATGTAAAGTAGAAATTTTAATGTGTACAGCATTCCTTTAACAACTGGTGAATTCAACGCACCTGTATCGCAGTTCAAAAACATTCTGTTACAAAGGAATTGACGACGATTAATTTAATTCAAGGAACGCCAATGAAGCCTAAAGAAATTGATAACGTTATTGCAGAACGCCTCTATAAGTCGTTAGACATTTCTTTTTCTATTTTAAGCGTATTACCATATAATTTTCAACAGACAGAGTTCTAGTTTTACATACCAAAAATAGTTCTAAAACGTATAAACTAGCCTATTGCTATTTATGTTAGAATCAAACCTAGTAACTACATGACACGTTGTTAAATTTGTTAAATGAAAGTGTAAAGTGAGCAATTGTAGCGGTGAAGTTGTCTTGTAATCTGTACAAACTTGAACCGCTTAAACGCCAAAATGAAAACTCATTTTACACAAGAGAGTAATTAAACTTGACCTTGCGGTAACAAGGGTCTCTTCACGAGGACAAAAACACTGGATGTTAGTGACACCTGGTGACATGTATTCTAATTATATTTCCCTTAAATAGAAAATTACATACTACTGAAAATTACCTTTACTGATTTCTTGAGAACACATTTAAAGAGAAACATTCCATCTTACATACTTCTTATATCTCTTTCATCAATAAAGAACAACAAAGTTTGATTTAAATGATATTATTTTCCATTTATACAAATATTTTCATTGATCATATTATTAGAAAGCAGAATATTGTTTGTGATAAAAACAATTCTTTATTATAATAATCGAATGTAAAAAACAAATTTGTTCAGTTATGTTAACGATGGTTCTTAAATCGCAGTAGGTTTATATATTACATTATTCGTCTACTGTACGTTTGTTTTTTAACTAAAAGAAAAACATTATTTTTTCCTGACGCTAGTGTTTTGCTTCTATTAGGCATATGTTTTTGAGTGTCTATAGGGTTGACAACTATAAAACCTGGAATAATATCTACTTGATACATGCCTATTTCCGTTTTAAAATCCTCATAGAGCTCCATAGTACGATATAAGTGCTTCTACTGAAGAGACTACTGAATTCTATGATTTTATTCCTCAACAATGGCTAAAATATTAAAAAATTACCGAAACAATTGTTGCTATTATATCAAATATTATGGAATGTTGCAGAGAAATTCCATTTATATCATTATTAGTTATAAAACCTACCTTCATCGGCCGCTTCCGGGTCCTCAAAATGATTTTCTTCTAAAACGTAAACTCCAACTACTCGAAATGGGTCGTTGAATTGGCATATCTTCCACTTACCATAATTTGTTATAAAACAGTTGAGTATGTCATTAAAAAAAGATATTCCTATGACGTCCCAAAATAATACACTTGTTTTAGTTTTCGTACACATTGCGTGCGATGCGACGGATACTGCTAGTAATCTGTAAATCTGACCTTAACATAATATGTAAACATTATTACCAGGGTCACAAACTAAAGTGAATCTAATTGTTATGTTCTAGAAATGATAAATTCTGCTGCTTAGTTCAATTACTGCTTTGAACATTATAGAAAGTAAATAATGTTAATAATTCTCGTAAGAAGAAAATTAAGGGCGTTGGTACTTATTATAAAGTCCATTTATAATGAAATTCACCGGGAAATATATATATATAAAAAAAAAAAAAAAAAAAAAAAAAAAAAAAAAAAAAAAAAAAAAAAAAAAAAAAAAAAAAAAAAAAAAAAAAACCTGGGTGGCTTATATACCTAAACGATACACATTCCAAGACAGAATATTGCGAAACAGCGAAACATAAACAGCAATGCGGTGCATTGCATATAACCTCAGCAGCTGTTAAGTCACGTTTGTTTATGCATTCCAGTCCTGGACCGTCTCCAACATGTCGGTCCCACTGTAATACCCTCTTATACTGAATTACCAGAATTACGTTTTAATACTAAGAAAATATTTTGTTATTTAGCTGAGGAATAGAACGTATGTACTAAATAAATTGTAACACTTCTTATTTATTTATAAACAACATTTTTCTTGAGTTATACAATTTAACATGATATAATTTTATTAAACTCTGAACAAATGTTTTAGAAACACAAGAATTATAAAATATTTTTAAACAAAAGTACTACACCCAAATGATGTAAAGAACTTATTCTAAGAAATTAAAATTAGACAATTTGAATATGGTGCTGTAATATGTGGTTTTTTATAATGACAGATATAGCATAGACATGGACCCTTAATTTACATCAGGGTAATTATTTAAATTCTCTCTTTAGGGGTTGTTTCTGTATTCATGCTGGTTTTGAGATGTGAAGACATACGTTACATTTAGTACACACTATTTTATATTCAGTGTTATTTATTTTAATTTTTATGATTAAATAAGAGTAGATGTGTACAATAAGAGTAAAAAACTTAGTTCAGCTAATTCGGTTATCCGTTAATGGGGAAATAGAAAGTCCATTCTTGCTAAATTATCAACACAGTAGGAAAGCAATAGTTGCTGCTTTGTGTAATGTAAAGGGTAATATAAAACAATAACTAAGCAGGCTATCAACTAGTAATGAAACTTGTATAAGTAAACTAGATAGAAGAATTAGTTTAGTAAAAAAGGCGAAAAACAATTATTGTACAGTAACCAACCTAAATAACTAAAACGTATCACTATAAAATCCCTCGATACTGGGAGGTACAGTTCTAGATGCGCTCTTAAGGTTTAAATAGATTTAGAATAGCCCTCTATAGGTTATCGGTAGGGAAAACATGCTTAAGGGTGGAATATGACCCACTCTCTTACCTTCAACTGTATGGATTCTTCTTCAATTGTGATCCCTCGTATATAATAAACAATATGCTTGGAATTTAGTATGTCGGTCACGGTCAGCAAGAAGCAAAATGTTGTGCCCGTTAGTTAATAATTGTCGATTACGGACATACAGATATTTTACAATATGCGTTCACTAACTCCTTTTATTAAATTAAAAGATTATTACCAGAAAATAATTGAAATCACAACCATACAGGGTTATAACTGCGTTATTTCAAATTTTATCTTCCCACCTGATTTCAGCATTTTTCATCGTTGTTAATGAAAACATTTGATTGAATATCCAATATTTCCTAACATTATTTTTCATTTATTACTGTTTTAATATAAAACACATACAAGTTTAATTATAACCGTACACATTATTTTCTAAACTGTCATGAAATTCATATTCCCAAAAGAAATATAACCTCAAGCAGTATTTATAAATAAATATCAAAATAAGCGGTATAGAAAAATGAAACAAATTCATGATCTTAATTTCATCAAATACGAAAAAAATGAAATCAAGATTAAATTCCTTTGATTAACTATGTCTTTGAGTAACTGAAATCTTTTATAAAGCTCATTAAACTTTCGTAAATCCGTTTCTTTCTACTATGTACATGACTCTCAGAGAAATTCTTTTTGCTATTCTTTACAGTTTTTGGATTTATTTTTCAAATTATCGCAGTTTAAATACTATGGTACATGACAGATGTTGCAAAGAACAAGAGATTAATAACTAAATTTAATGTTAACTGAATGTATAAATTGTAAATATGTTTGAAAGTGTTGTCAGTTCTATATACATATACATATGTATTTATTATATGAGGTCAAGATTCAATAAATTTTTTCTGCTCATATATTCATGTAAATGTACGAAGACCAGGTGCCATTCTAAGCGTTATTTTACCGAGATCATCTCATTTCCATATAAACCAAAGCAGAGAGCGTGAATATAGAGAGATTAGGAGCACCTAGCGTCATGTTGTTTGGTTCACGTTCAGTACAAGTTCTCTCCAACTTCTGACATGCTGTGAGCTGAGAATATTGTAATGAATTTAGGGCCAACTTTGATGTCAAGAGATATGAACAATTCCAGTGTTCACGAATAAGGGTTACTTTAGGGACACTATACCCATCTTAGTCGTTTTTATGCAATGCCAATCTATTATAACAATGTAATGGTTTGTCTCACAAACACTGATAATTAAATACCCAAAATACCACTTTTACTTTAAAGCGGTGCTATGGTTTCTCGATTTCTATTGAGTTTCTATTTACTATTATTATATTCATATATTTTATAATTTTTTGTACTATTCTACCAATTCCAATAAATCATTTGGAAAAATGTGCATATACCGCATGTGACGTAACTTAAATACGTCGTAATTACTTAGAATGAGACAATTCAATGCATTTTTTTGTCTTAGGTTAAATGTTTATGCAATTCTGAATATGAGACTGAGAAAAAAACAATTAAATTTATAAATAGTTACAATTGTCATAAATTAAACACTAAACATTGTATCTTTAGTCTTTATTTCCATAACAAATAAATCAATATTTTGGCAATTTGTATTTTTGTATAATCGTAATAACGATTTTATTATCAGCTATATTATAAGAACAGTGTTTTTTCAATTTAGTAGTTATTTGTTGAAATAAATAACAATGTATGACATATATACGGTTTACTCTACGGTATTTATTGATTAGAACAATTAGTTATAATATATAATTTTAACCTTAATATGCATGAGTATTTTCTACAGGAAAGTTGTAAACACTCAATTATAAACGTTGGTGTGGGTAAAATAAGCAAACCACGTGTAGAGGTACCCAGTTGTGAGGTACACGTCACTAGGGATTTGTTTCCGTCATGAAACGTGGACATCGGCTTGTTTAGAGCCACTTTTGTTATTTTGACGCATACCACTGCAGTTAACTGTTTGTTGTGGGAAAATACGAAAATTCAACAAACTTTTTAGCTTTACATGTAGGAGAATGTTGTTGCATTACCAAGTATTATGAATTTCATCGAAGCTCATATAAACTAATAATTTTAGACAGTTTGTTTGAATGGCTTTTGTTCAGTTATCGCTCTCGTTTTGTGCTGAGCTCAGGATTTGTTTGAATTATTTGTTTATTCATTCTTCACCCTTTTTATTCATTATTAACGGTAGACATATTTTAAAGTTATACTAATATCTTCGTTCATATATGTGTACATACGTACAAACCTGTTAAACAATCAAATTATTAATTGATATATTGGGCCGAGTATTTCTTTCAAACGTAATGTAAACTAAAAACATTGTGATTTAGTAGTTTTACAATACCACGCATTTGAAATAAACATATATTTTATAGAGTACAACGATAGCTAATGGAGTACACTCATATACTTTAATAAATTTTAAATAAATTTTACTCAATACCTCAATACTTAAAGACAACAATACAAAATATATCAGCACAAATAACAGTGTAACATTTCACCATTCAATTTAACTTAGTGATTAGGAGTTAATTAAATAAAAGCATTTTCATTAGTACTGAACATAAGACTATTTTAGTAATTGTATGTTACGTATATTACAAAGTCTAAATATATGAAATAAAAAGTTTCTATTTGATATGTTACATTAAAATTTTGGAATGAACATATAACTTGTCACTTATTATATGGACATTTTTTGTAATTAATAAATTTAATAATTAAATTAAGAATGTCGCTTGAAATGACTAAATGGCTTCAAATTATTTACTCCATACACTAAGCAATACAAAACATAACACTTTTTTTTAAAGTAGTTTGTTTAAAGTCAATACAGCTGTAATAGTTTTATTTTTAAATATAAAATTTTGAATATTTGGTATTTTATTCAATTATGAAGTATAGAAGAACATTGTGACAATTAAATTTAAGAGGTTGAAATGATCTTAAAAGTAACGGCTACGATTAATATTTTAAACTTTCACAATAAGATGCTACATATTGTGGGAAATCTATTTGGTTATTACAGATCTACACAGAAATCATATTTATTACTATGTATTCACGAAAAAGCTCAATTGCTATGTGATGAATCTGAGTGGGATATGAGCGGTAGAGACTCACTAGACACCTGAAAATATTAGGGTTGCTGGGAATGAAATAACCAAGCCGTGTGTGGTGTGGACTGTAAGAGAGGCGGAGACATGTGGGATTCTCCCTGCCGACGTTGAGCATTATAGAGACACTACACAATTACGTAATTTTTTTAAGTTAAACTGTAAATCCAGTGAACTATTTGCTAAGATACGGACAAAATACAACAAAAACTGTACTTTCGCATCTTATAATGATCAGTATTTTTTTTTCATTCTCTTAGCATAAAAACATGAGAAATATTTTTTTTATTGCACCTAGTCCGAAAAGGACCTTTAAACTTGCTACCGGTGTTATATGGTATCCAGAGAAGATTGGGCCGCTTGTTGTCGAGATCCATGATGAAGGATTGCAACAATCATCCTCCGAAGTAGCCCAGACCTATTAATCTACTCCAGCATCCTAATATTTCGACAAAGGGTTGATCATATAAAAGTTGAAACATCGGTTTTGCTGAACAAACTATAGTTTTAAATCGAATGCATACAACGTGTTGGATATAATACCTCCTTGGGTTTTATACTAGTATTTAATAATACATTATTTTCAATAAAGAAGGGCAAATTCAGATGTAAGTGAAAAATGTATTGGCAGTATGCCGTTGAAAAATAATAGCAGTGGGATTATAGCCTAATTGTATTTAGTGGTGACTTAAAAAACTATGATTGAAAATATTCTTCCTCTTCTTTTCTTGAAATTACTAAGCAGATTAACAAAACTGATTATTTACAAATAATATTCATTAAAAACAATATAAATTTATCAATACTTCTATTACTATTACACAATAGAGTGTTTGTGAAGGATACTAAATTTAAATATACAGTACAAAGGTTTGTGAAATGGAATTTTAATAATTAAAATAAAACAAAGTTATAAAAGGAACATTATTAGTGGCTTCTAATTATTGTTTAATTCTTAATCCTTCTCATACTATACTTGAGGTATGTCATTATAACATGTAATATATATGAAAATACCTATGGCAAAAAATATTGATATATGAATAAAGACCAATCATACTTGTCATGTTTTTAATTTTTAATTTTATATAATAGTAGTATCTTCATATCTATTAAATTCACTGTTACAAAAGCGTAATTCAATCTGAGTTAAGATATGTATTTATATGAATCCAAGATAATTGATTTTATATATTTATAAAACCTCCACAGTAATTTAAATATTTTAAAATATAAAATCTTTACACCATCTAACTAATCAATATGTTAATGATCATAAAATAAAGTAGACCTAGCGAAAGAAATTAATATTATAAAATTAATTCATGCAATGATGTAATAGTCTGATTGTTAAAGAATATAGTATTTATAAATAATATGAAAAATAATTTATATCTATATTTTATTGCTTTATATTTTTTAACTAAATATGTCTACTTTTGTCATTACACTTTCAAAAGATGTAAGTAGGAATATTAAAAGTTATATGTAAATTTTTTTGTTTTTGTCATAAATTAAGGAAAGAAATAACTGAATTTATGTTTCATAAGAAATGCCGACTAATAAAGTGTCGTATATTACATCATACAAAATGGAGATTCAGTGTATGAATGTACAAAGATTAGAGGCCATTAAAAGCATTAATTTACAGAGCACATCTCATTTCAATATACATCAAAGCAGAGCGTGTAAATGTAGAGAAGTTTTTACACGTAGAGCGTCACATTGTTTGGTTCACGTTCAGTACAAGTATTCTTTAACCTCTTCAGTGCAGTGAGTTGAGAATATTGTAATGCAATTAAGGCCAACTTTGATGTAAAGAGATATGAACAATAGCAGTGTTCATATGTACGGGTTGTTTCGCTGAAATATTAAAATTCACGGTACACGATGCCGTTGTTATATGGCTTTGAACAGTAGTCATCTGTAAATTAATTACTTATAACATTACAATACTTTATCATACAACTCGCCATATGTATATACGATCTAAAACAGAGATTATTTACTCCAGAAATAAAATGAATTATTTGCGAGAAAACGGATTAAAATCCCATTTTTGTCTAGTATACTGTTCTATAACACGCATTAGAAAACATAAAATCTAATTATAATATCAAAAATATAATTTATGTCACTTACAGCTTCTAGAAAATATTCATAGTAATTTCCATTCAATAGTATGACATCTAAAATTCTAAATTGTTGGTATTTGCGAACATATTATTCATTGATCCAAACCTGGGTAAACTGTAAACACATTCACTAAAACATGTTATTGAATTTTATAATAATCATCTTCTATTAAACATTCATTAATTGTTTATTACGGCCGTGAAAATATGAAAATGTATGTGGTAAATACACGCCAGTGTAACGCGTAATTAATGCTGTCATATTTAATGACAGAATTTCAATGTTAATAAAAAATAGAAGTTTGAGAATTTGTTATCTCGAATTGATGTTGTGTAGAATTTTCATAGACATTTCCATTTTATAATTTTTTTTAGACTTTAGTTTATGAATCCAGTACTCGGCTAAATCCTACTTATACGAGATATTGCCACCACCCACTAGATATTGCGCTGCCATGCCGTCCCCTTCTATGTTTTATTTTCAGTAATACGTGAATGTTCTACCAAAGATTCTTTTTCAACTTATTTATTTAATAAAAACGAGTAATTTTGCATTTTACTATTCACTTTGTACTCCGGATCAAAAGTTTGTGTCACGTGTGATGACGATTTCGGCGAGAATATGACATAATGTTGTTTACAATGAAAATATAAAATAATGGTCTTTGATATTCTACGAGAGGATTAATACAAACTAAACTCTACTATGAACACAAATCATGGACGTTGTTTGTCCCTTTGATATTCTACGAGAGGATTAACACAAACTAAACTATACTATGAACACAAATCATGGACGTTGTTTGTACCTTTGATATTCTACGAGAGGATTAATGCAAACTAAACTATACTATGAACACAAATCATGGACGTTGTTTGTACCTTTGATATTCTACGAGATGATTAATACAAACTAAACTATACTATGAACACAAATTATGGACGTTGTTTGTACCTTTGATATTCTACGAGAGGATTAATACAAACTAAACTATACTATGAAAACAAATCATGGACGTTGTTTGTACCTTTGATATTCTACGAGAGGTTTAACACAAACTAAACTATACTATGAACACAAATCATGGACGTTGTTTGTACCTTTGATATTCTACGAGAGGATTAACACAAACTAAACTATACTATGAACACAAATCATGGACGTTGTTTGTACCTTTGATATTCTACGAGAGGATTAATACAAACTAAACTATACTATGAACACAAATCATGGACGTTGTTTGTCCCTTTGATATTCTACGAGAGGATTAATACAAACTAAACTATACTATGAACACAAATCATGGACGTTGTTTGTACCTTTGATATTCTACGAGAGGATTAATGCAAACTAAACTATACTATGAACACAAATCATGGACGTTGTTTGTACCTTTGATATTCTACGAGAGGATTAATACAAACTAAACTATACTATGAACACAAGTCATGGACGTTGTTTGTCCCTTTGATATTCTACGAGAGGATTAATACAAACTAAACTATACTATGAACACAAATCATGGACGTGGTTTGTACCTTTGATATTCTACGAGAGGGTTAATACAAACTAAACTATACTATGAACACAAATCATGGACGTCGTTTGTACCTTTGATTGCAAATGCACAACTCAACTCTCAACATTAGCAAGTCCAGAAAACGCTCCAACAAACATAAATGTCTCAGTCCTTTCTTGTTGTGGTCAATTCAACCAAGAAGGGCAACGGTATAAACAATTTAAAGTGAAGATTCCGTGACGAAACTTCATACTTTAAAATTCGTGTCAAAAACATTGATATACGTATAAATTAAACGTATAACAGTTTAATAGTGTTTTCAAAGATTGACTTGAAAGGATAGCACAACATTTTCTATGAAATTAGTTTTATATAAACTTGTTTTGTTATTATTATTATCATCTAATATTAAAAATCCCCATTAGACCTATTTATTACAAAGTGAAATCTATGCACAGGCAATGGTCCACGCAGGTTCATTTCCCATGGCGTGCACAATAACTAATTAGAAGAAGTTATAATCACATGTGAACCTGTACCTCATGTTGTACTAAACATTTATCGACATCTTTCCAACAGTATTATTGTTATATACTTTTAAATAGTTAGGCTATTAGTAATAAGCATAACTGTCTGGGAGTGATATTTATTTAGCGTGTAATATTATTTAAACCATTTGTATTTTTGACATTGTAATAAACTTATCAATCCGTAAATGTCCTCTTATTTATTGTTGTTAAGGATAGATGAACCAAAATCATTTTATAAATGAGAAGATCGTGCGTTTAAAGCCAAAAGGGATAAAGGGAAACTGAGTAGTGAAGTAAATTTAATAACTAGTAGACAGGATTTCGTATACGATGTAACCTGGAGATATGTGAGAAGGTTATATTGGGTGTAACATGAAAAGTCACTCACGGATGTCATACAGAAATGTCTCACATATGTGTGATATGACGCATATGTGACGTCACTGTGTCAGATATCAGACTGTAAATGTATAGTTTAACAGCATTTTAAGTGAAACTTGAATTAGTAATGCTTTGTAAACAGTCATTTAAAAATGTACTAATAATGCTGTGAATTAAATGCAATCCATAGTTTTGCTAAATATGTGAGTTATAACGGTGTGCATAATTAAACATAAAATTAAATTAACCTAGTGGTAGGTATAAAAAAATTAATTTCTACTTTATAATTAAATATAAGTTACCTAGACACAATCAAGTTTCTACGAAAGACCGTATGCACATGAGAGTATACCTAATATATATATATATATATATATATATATATATATATATATATATACATAATATATAAGTGCGCACACTTATAAGTACAGTGAGTTTAAAACAGTTAATAGGGATTCTAATAAAATGAGATTTAGAGATATAAAAAGCAAAAAATAAGATTTATTTTAAATAATACTAAATAATGTAACCAATTAAGTTTCCTTAGTTCGATTCCAATGAGAAAATCTGAAGCTCATGTTAATTGGTTGTGTCTCAATTTAAACAAAGAAATTTAATCTTTAATATTTACTTAGTTATTTTAATGTTGTAAAACAAAAGCATTAGAAAATATTCCATAATGTTATACAATGATCAAAAGAAGAGCCACAAAAATAAACCAAGAAATAAAGTAACTTAAAACATAAGATAAAACGACAGAGATTGGCCATTTTCATTTTCATTTTAATTAGAGTCCAGCTCCGTCAGCCGAGCAGATAAGAGCTTGCGTCTTATCTCTCCGTAGTACAAAGTCGCTTCCTGCATCGACGAGTTTCGACTCGTTTAGCAAATTAATATTCAACGAGTATTCTTGTTTAAAAAATTTTAATAATGCCTGCAATCTGCAGCGTCTGTAGTGTGACGTGCGAAAGTGACAGTAGTGAAGTGAAGTGTTGTGCTAACTGCAAACGGTGCTACCATTTGCAGTGTATTAAAGACGACGTAGATGTTAAGAAAAACAAGATCTGCAAGTAAGGAATGGCTCTGCAAAGAGTGTAGAAAGTCTGCCTCAGCAACCAGCAGTAATCAGCTCGTCAGCATCTTCGAATCTAACCAAGGAATTCCTCATCCAAGTGTTAGATGAATTTAAGAAGGAGGTGTTTGGAGAGATCCAGATCTTCAGAAAAGAAGTAAGTGATATTAAGACTTCAATTGAGTTTTTATCTGATGCTGTGGACAAGTCCAGCATAGTAATGAGAAGGCCATCCAAACAGACCTGACGGCTATGAAGAAAGAGAACCTAGAATTGAAGAAACAAAACAACATGCTACAGAGTGAGGTAGACGGGCTTAAGGAGCGTCTCAGGTCCCTTGAGCAGTATACAAGAAGAACAAACATTGAGGTGAAGTGGAATCCCTGAAACTCCTAAAGAAGACATCATCCAGATCGTCCAAGACTTGGGAGCAACGCTGGGCGTGGCAGTGGAGGAGAGCCAGGTGATGGCGGGCGCACAGAATACCGTCGTACAAGCGCGACAGAGTCCCGTCACTGGTCGTCCAGTTCCAGAGCAAGATCACCAGGGACGCCTGGATCTGCAAGTACAAGGAGAAGAGGACCATCACTGCCAAAGACGTCAACGCAGCCTACCCTGCCAACAAGATCTACGTGAACGAGCATCTTTCTCCAGAGAACAAGCTCATCCTATCCAACCTGAAGAAGAAGTGCAAAGACATTGGCTACAAGTATTGCGTGGTGTCGGGATGGAAAATTTTTCGCAAGGAAAACTGACGGAGAAAGATGCACGAGAATCCACAGCTACAGTGACATTGACAATCTCAAGTAAGTTGTAAAGTGAAGCCACAACAAAGGACAGAAGCTTTCTTTAAATGTAGTCTAAGATTATTATTCTTTTAAATAGTACCATATAAATTTTACTGGAAAAAGTTTAGTTTTTATCCTAATATTTTGGCTCCCCTTATGAGTACTGAAAACACACAAATTTTTAATTCTCCTCTAAAATGCGATTTCTTTTCGTCTCACAGTAATGAAGATAACTTATTTTCATATATGCCAACATTAGAAGCATGAGAAAAAAAAAATTTTAAACAACTTCTTATTAGAATTATGCCAATTAGAAAATAAAATTGATTTTATAGTATTAAGTGAAGTATGGATCAGTAGCAATGAAACTAGTTTATACACAATTGAGGGCTAACGACATGTTTTATCACTGCAATGACAATTACAGGGCTGGGAGGCGTTGTCTGTTTTGTAAAAAATAATATTAATGTTACACAAATTTACAACGTAAATATGCAAACGGCTGACGTACTTTTACTTGAAAATAAAACTTAACAAAATATACTTCAATTTATTATGTCATGTTATAGGTTACATGAATTCTCAGAAAATACTTTTAACACGGAACTAGAAGTCATATTGTCAAATATAAACAAAACGCTATTATTATTGGAGATATTAACATTAACTTGTTAGACTTATCATCCACACACACACAACACTATTTAAGTTTAATGAATAATAGCGGTTTTTGCATCTATAATTAACACTCCGACTAGAATTACGCAAACAACACAGTCTTGTATTGACCACATTTTTTATAAAACACAGAAATATAAACACATTTAAATATGCAACTTTTGATATAAATATCACAGATCACTACATTATAGGACTAATCATGGAAACAAAAAGAAGTTAGCTTATTGAAAACAAATAAAATCTCCAGCTTGCAAACAAAAACAGTAGTTGACTATGATAGTATTAGCCTTCAGTTAAAAAATGATAATTGGGATGATTTTTACACAATGAATAATGTTAATGAATGTTACGATAAGTTTCACGAAACACTAAGCAATATTGTTAACAATAATACAAAGTCTCAAAGTAAATGTGAAAAAGATAGATAAAGCGTAGAACTAGAAGTCCTTGGATAACTAACAATTTGTTAAAAAACATAGAGAAAAAAGAAGAAAGTTGTATAAAATATCAAAAAAAAGGCCATACGATACACATTTTTTAACTTACTATAGTACATTTTGTAAAGATTTAAAAAACAAAATATTGATTTAACATAAAAAAATGAATATTATTCTAATAAACTCTCCAATTGTAATGGAGACGCTTCACAACAATGGAAAATAATAAACAACTTAACTGGAGGCCGGGTGGTAAAAACCGTGGACAAGCTGATACTTGAAGACGGTACAATTCTTGTAAATCCGGAAAATGATTGCTGAAGAGGCTAATAAACATTTTGTAAACATACAATCACAAATAGGCACAAACAATATCGTTCCACGTACACAATATAAGTATCCCCAATCCAGTTTGAACTCTTTATTTTTAAGCCCAGTAACAACAAATGAAGTAAGAAATATATAATTAGCAGTTTAAAGAATAAAAAAATCCTCGGGATATGATAGCTTCAATATAGTTTTAGTCAAACATATTGCAGATGAAATTGCTCCATTACTCTCCTATATTATCAACTTGAGCTTTACCACAGGAGTATTTCCAAACAAATTAAAGCTTAGTATAGTTGTTGTGCCATTATTAAAAAAGGAAAATGTTCACAATGTAAATAATCTAAGACCCATAAGCCTGTTATCAGTATTTTCTAAAATAATTGAAAAAGCCATGAGAATCAGATTAAATTAATTACATAAGCAAAAATTCATTATTAAGTAACAACCAATTTGGTTTCATAAAAGGAAAATCCACGGAGGACGCACTAATAAAAGTAACTGATAGCATTTATAGTAAGTATTAAATCAAAATAATAAAATAACAGGTGTTTTTAATTGATTTCAAAAAAGCATTTGATTTAGTAAGCCATGACACTTTATTAGAAATGATGAGAGCGATGGGTGTAAGAGGTGTGGCTTTGGACTGGTTTCGAAGTTACCTTACAGGCCGCACTCAGAGGGTGAAGGTCGGCAACAGCCTTAGCCCGCCACTACCGGTCACTGTAGGTGTGCCTCAAGGAGCTGTACTTTCAGCAAATCTGTTCCTGATTCTTTACCCATAAATGATCTTCATCTCTCAAAATTTTCTTGGACAAGTAAACGCTTTTGCGGATGAGACATTGCGCTATTCTATTCGCATAGCAACATTAATTGTAATTTGGGAAAATATAAACACATACTTGAAAACTTGAGAAATTGGTGTACATTAAATAAAATGGAATTAAATGTCAGCAAAACAAAGTATGTAAATTTCGATTTAAGAGGCTTTGACTTTGAAAAAAAAATATTTTATATCACGAGTACACATGTACAAATCGATTAATCGATTGTAACTGTCAATCTATAGAAAAAGTCAAATTTGTCAAATATTTGGGAATAACTTTAGATGAAAAAATAACTTGGCAACATCATATTATTGCATTACATAAATCTATTTCCATCAGTATTCGAAAATTTTATTTTTAAGGAATTTTTGTAATGAAATCTCTTTTACGATCACTTTATTTTGGGTTAATTCAGTCACGTATCCAATACGGAATAATTTGCTGGGGAAATGCTTCAAAATACTGTTAAATAGACTGAGAATAACACAAAACCATTATTTGCGAATAATCTTAAACAAATAAAAACAAGAAAGTTCATTTCCGTTTATTCGTTACATTAAATATTCTACCTGTTCAACATCTTTTTGTATTCAAAAGTCCTAAGTTATTATTTTACATTAGAAGCGGAAATCAGGGGACAAACAACCTTTATTACTCTACAAGAAACACTCAAAAAATAACTTATAGAATTCCAAAGGTCAACAAAACTGTGCTCAGACAATCATTTCTTTATAATGGACCCAAGTATTTCAACCAATTGCCGCTTAAAATAAAACAAGTTAGCAATGTTAAATTATTTTCAAAAAAATTAAAAGAATGGCTTTTTTCAAAATAAGTGCATTGAGTTCTTAAACTCCTTTTTAGTCTAGTTTTGTACTTATATATGTATGTAATATATATATAAAAAAAAAAAAAAAAAAAAAAACAACAATAATAATAGTATTCTCATAGTTTCATTTTATTATTTATTTATTCTCTCTTTTTTTTAATTATAACCAACTACAAAGTCTTATGTTAAAAACATTACAAATATATACATATAAATTATTTTGTATAAGAAGATAAATACTTTGGAAAAGACCTATTTAGTTTAAGAAGAAATGCTTTGTATTTTTATTTTTTTTATTTAGTTTGTTTTCTTTTTTTAGTTATATTAGATGCATGGTGTTATTTGGACGCTGCGGAGAGCTCTTAGTTCTTAGTTTTTAAAGTAGAACTGGACTCAATTTGTTAATTTCTTTTTAAATAGATGTATATTTTTTTCATGCTGGTCGCTTACTTGATACTGACCAGCATTATTTCCTGGGTTATAAAAGTGTTACTTTAAAAAATTGATTTTTATTGATGGAAATAAATCATTTATTCATTTATTCAATTTAAATAAACTACAATATAATTAACCTTATAACGATAATATGTTATAAACGTATAACCAGGAATATATGGTTTTATATTAATTTTGTATATTCAGTCTTCGCTGTGGAAGATTGTCCTAACGATAGAGATATAATTTTATTATTTATATCTATTATTTAACTGTCATCATTAAAGTTTGCTTTTCGGTGCAAATTATAGAATTGAAAAACCAACTATGAGCAGCTGTATACCCTAGTTTATATTAAAACTATGATTGATTGTGTGCGATGTGTAATATAGGTTCACTTGTAGAATATTTCCTTAGCAATTTTAAAACTTCAACTTGAAACTAAATGCTAAAATGCGTTGTTAGAGAGCGAGCTCGTAATTTTGTAGCTTGAAATATTAAACTGTTTCTGGAAAGTTATAAATATTAATGCTTCGGCGTTTAGAGAAGTGTCAAGAACACGCTACTAACATTATAATTTCAATCACATATTGTAACGTTTTCCTGATTAGTTTTATGGAATCATACTGTTTTAGTGTTAAATGGATAGATATAAGAATTATAAAAATCGCATATTTGGCTTTTTTGTAAAGAAACCTAATGTTAAAATACATATGTATTATAAGGACATCTATAACCGTCTTCTGCTGGACCGAGGACCTCCGACATTGGCCATCAGCTTACTAAGATAAAGAGACCACCTTAGCAGCCTTGCCCGCCGTACGGAAGATCTGGTCTCTCCAGCTTAACTTGTTTTCCCCCCATGACTCCGAGGTACTTGTCGGCACGCGTTGACTGGACCACTTTTTACTTCCCACTCGCAGTGGGGCAATTGTGTTAATTCTCTTCTTTGAGAGGATCACGATCTCCGTCTTGCTCTGAGCAAGCGAAAGATCGTGATCGGACGTCCAGGCGTTGAACACGCGCATGGCCTGGTTCAACTTTAACTGGGCCAGCTCAAAGTTGCATGAGGCGTTAAGAGCCGCAACGTCATCGGTAATACCCAACTAAGATTTACTCTGGCATCTCGGATCTCAAGAGGCTGTCATAAGCGATATTCCAGACATCCGGGCCGAGTATTTGAACCCTGCGCGGCACCAGAGGTGACGTCCACCATCCGTGCTCCGTCTCGAGTGTCGTATATCAGACGCCTAGAACGGAGGTAGTCCTCGATGAGCCGCAACATATACGTTGGAATGAGAAAAGTTTCAGTGTGCGGCAGCTCAGGATCACCTTTTCCATTGCTAATAAGCACTAGCCTGGCTGTTTTCCAGGGAGATGGAAACACTCCTTCAACCAAGCAGGCATTGTACATTCTCAGCAACAACCCGGGATTGGTGGGAAAATCTTCTTCAGACCCTCGCTAGGAATCCCGTCCGGGCCAGGAGCCTTGTTGCTCTTCAGGGTGAGGACGGAGGTTTCCAACTCCTCGGAGGCCACAAGAAAACTCGGTGTTTTTATGGTGGACACGGTCTGCGAAAGATTATGGAGGATGAGGAGAAGTGGGATTGTTCGTCACAGTTCGTCCGGGGCATCCTCCTGGAAAAGAAACCCGATCTGGACCGCGAAGTGGCCCAGATTCCTTGACCGAGCGGCTGGATAAGGAGCGAGCCCCACGGGCTTAAGCCAAATTTAGGTCTAGCCTAATGTGAGTTTTACATGTGGAAATGATTAAAAAAGCATTAAAACTTTCGGTAAGATAATTAATTACAATATACTCTACTTAAAGAGTAAAAGTTACAAAGTAGTTTGTTTTCTAAAGATAGTACAGAAAATGAAAGTGCGTAAACCTTACATTTGATTGTTGAAAAGCTCCCAAATTAAAATTACGAGCTACATAGTTTAGTGGGACAAGAGGAATATTAAAAACCTTATCAAATTTGGATATTTTAAGCTATCTGTAAGTCATTCCAAAAATACGACGTAATATTATTTAAATACAAGAAATGTCATAACAAGTTTATTGTTAGTATATCTCATATATTATATTACATATATAATAGACACTTTAAATGGCTTGTGTAGTGCAGAGAGTTTACTTTACATTACTTATTTATCCTCAGACAACTGAAGTGTAGTTCGGTACTCACTAAAGTGAGCTACAATCTCTTGAAGTGTTTGAAAGAGTCAGGCTGGAGTTTACAGTTCGTTCTCTAGAGAGAAGCCGTTGCCAAGTTAGGAAGTTCTGTTCTCGTTTCATTGATAATAGAGTATATTGCCTTTCCTATATTGTGTATATCATGACAATAACGCTACATAGCGGATTTACGTTTCTTTGTTATATGTATATTGAATACTCTTTTTATAAACTTTATTTGTAAATTATATCTTTTTATAATAGAGTAAAGAATTTTGGCCGCTTTCAAAGATTGTCAATTTTCCAACAAACTGCCAAAATGGAAACTAGCTGGATAAACATAATTATGTATATTTTATTTCATTCTAACTCAGAGTTGTACTCAGGTTTTTATACCTACTTAAAAAGGTACAGCCAAAAATAAATTCTTTCACTCAGTGATTTAGAGTTAATGTTTTAAAACAGTCGGATTAACATTAATGCTGACTTTAATATGAGTTTTAATTATGTGTAATACAAAGATGAATTGTAAAACAAAATTGTCTATAAGATAGGAGTGCGCTACACTACATGTCGCGTAAAAGGCTTCGATAAGGTTGAACGTAAAACGTCTTATATGTTTAAATGTGAAATGATTGTACTCAGTTTCTTGAAAATATTAAATGTATGATTTCTTCGTAGCAAATCGTGATTATACTCATGACATACACTATTATCCATCTTGAATTTGTCTATATAGAACTAAGGCTTCATGCAAAAGTTCAAGTCACATTGATCGAATCTTTTAATTTCTTGATTAACAGTTGCTGTTTAGCCAATCTAAGCTTATGTCTCTTGAATCACATGAAATAATTTAGCGCCAACATATTGTTATAATGGCTGACTAATTGTGTATTAAGATATAATTTTTATTAGTTGGATAATCAAAGTTTACAAATATTAAATCATATCCATAGTAATACAAACGTTTTTAAATTTTCCGAAATTAAGTAAAACAAGTATTGACATTATAGAAACATATAATAACTTAAGAAAGTAAAATTTGTTTGAAGGTGAAGGATTAAATAACTGTTGAATATAATTATCCATTAAAATTAAAAATCCAAATCCATAAATGATTTGCTGAGGTAGAATATTGAATTTTCTACCAATGGAGGATTTTACAGTGTAGGTGATATATACGGTTTTTATTCCTACTCCGTGCAGATATCACAATTATGCCATGTGATGAATAAGTGTGAGACATGAGACGCAATAGAGAGCTGAAATATTAGGATTGCTGAGAACGAAATAACCAAGCCGCGTGTGGTGTGGGCTACTCGAGAGACGGAGACGTGTGGGATTTATTTTATGACCTTTCCAACGTTGAGAATTTGTCATAAAGACGCAGCGGCGTGAGATAAGAGGTTATGAGATTCTGTGTAAAGATTTTCATGCAGATTTTAAATGATTTTAAATCCATAAAAACTTAACCTAGTACTTGATAATAAATTCCCCGAATTAGAAATTTTCATAGTACGAATCAAATGTTATGGGTAGATTATATTTATTAATTAAAGTTACCATTACATCATTTTAAATCTATGAACGTAATTTATTAAGTAAAAACATTAAGACATTTATTTTAAAATCCGAAGCCATTACTTGCCTCAGTAGCAATTATAGACTTCAAGCTTAAATTTCCAAACAATTGTCGAAATCAATGTAAAATAATAGTTTTCTTAATTGTATGATGTAACTGTGATATTAAATATATAGCATCAAGAGAGAAGGAACAGATTTAACATTGAATAGCATGGTTATGTATGGTCTGTTTTACAGTTTGTGGTAACTGTAAGATAATAAAAATGGATATCCGTTTTCCGTTTATACTGAATACAATAGGTACTGCTGATACAATACCACTGATAATGTCATACAATACTTGTAGATATTGATTTATGACAACTAACAAAAAAAATTTAAGTGCAATTCATTATCCGTAATGTAATAAAAAAAGTTTAGGAAAAATAGAAAACGGCTCGAATCTTCCAACACAGCACTGTTCTGTTCCTATCTGGAACCCCTTCATTTGGTCGGAACATTGTCCCCTTGTGTCCCCATGTTGCGTCCCCTTAGCATCCGGACGCTGGGTGACTACATCAAAGTACAAGGTCAGTACCTCTTTGACTCGGTTGATTCCTCAGAGTGTGGTCTCATCTAGGCCTGGCCTTCCCGTGAGAGCCCTGCTTCTCTGCACAACCTGAGACGCCTCAGGGCAACACAGAACGACCCTTCCTAAACGCTTCACTCATCTAGACTTCCCGTCCATCCTCAAACTCCGCGACCACGTACATCTTCTCCTTTGTTCACCTACTTGTTGTCGACTTGACACCATAACTACTCTTCAACACTATACCATTATCTTCCAACCCTAAATTGTATGCTATAATACACTGATGTTTTGCTCTCCAGCAGTCCTTACAACTTTTGTTTTCGGAACTTGATTTGGGGGGGGGGGGGGTGAACCACCACGTCTTCCACGGTTGAATTCAATTTCATAGCTCAGTTTATGTAACTAAACGCATTTACATTTAAAGTTTATTCCATATTACCAAAAAAACGTTAGTCAATGTTATTTAAAATATCTGCAAGTATTGTATAACATTATCAGTGGTATTTATAAGATTTATTGTATTTAGTGTAAGTGGAGAACGAATATCCATTTTTATTTTCTTACAGTTACCACGAAACTATAAAACAGACCATACAAAAACAAATACATGGATATAATATAAATGGAAAACTTTACAAATTTTTATTCTAAGCACTTCATACTATGCCTTCGTATTTTTTCACGTATTGACCACGGCCTAAGCTTTAGAAGACATATTTATGAACACACTAATCAGTATGTATACCTTATCTGTGAGAAGTGGATGCGATGTCAACTCAAATATTTTCTGTCAAAAAAATTTCATTTAGTGTCTAGTGTATTGATTTGTGACACAAAATGTATAAATTATTTTGCCTAAGATGTTACAATAAGAAGTACTGTTAGTTTTGTTAGCCTATTTACTCTATAAATGTAAATAAATTAAAAATATTGGTTAACATAATTAAATAAACATATGGTCATGCGTGTCATAATACAATGTTTACACGTATCAGTGAAATAC